>NC_056748.1:463125418-463392918 GCF_019279795.1 Protopterus annectens
ATGAGGGAGGAGTATAGGGGTACAATGACATCCTTGGATCTGGATGTGAATCCCTTCATGATAAGGTGTGCAAGGTAGAATGTTTTTCTAACCATTTTGGCAACATGGGTGTCAAATGAGAGGTTGCTGTCGACTTGGGTCCCTAGGTCTCTGATTACTTTTTCCATACTCCGTGGGTTGCTGTCTATGTGATAATTTGTGGGTACTTTGTTTTTCCCAAAGGGGATGACTATACATTTTTTGCCATTTAGTTTAAGGCCATGACTCCGGCACCAGTTGTCCGTTTCTGTGAGGCCTTTTTGTAGGATGTATGTGTCCGCTGGTGTATCGACTATGGCGCCTAGTTTGCAGTCATCTGCGAACTTTGTCAGCCACAACCCTCCCATGTTTGCTTTAACATCTGAGAAATAAATGCCGAACAAGAGGGGTCCCAGGACAGATCCCTGTGGGACACCACTTGTGACTGGCTTTGAGTCTGACATTGCTCCAGCGATTTTAACTTTATGGGTTCTGTCCTTTAGCCAGTTTGCAACCCATCTAGTGACATAAGGGTTTACATTTAAGCTGTTGAGCTTATCTATGATGCCTGAGTGGGGTATTGTGTCGAAGGCCTTAGCCAAGTCCAGGTAGGCTGTATGGACTGCTTTGCCCTCATCAATGGCTTTAGTGACTGTTTCGAAAAAGTCAACCAGGTTCAAAAGGCAGGATCTGCCCTTTACAAAGCCGAACTGGATGGGGTCAAGTGTCTGTAGGTCCCCAATGTCTCTGTTTATGAGTTCCATAATGATTCTTTCCATAGCTTTGCTGACCAGGCTGGTTAAGCTTATGGGGCGGTAGTTCCCAGGGTCTGTAGAGGTACCCCCTTTGTGGAGTGGGACCACTGTTGCTGTATGCTAGTGTTCAGGTACATATCCTGTAGTAAGGCTAAGGTTAAATAGCATTTTTATGTGCGGGTTTAGCTCCTCTTGGAGTTCACGTAGCACGCAACCCGGGATACCGTCAGGTCCCATTGATGCTGTGTTTTTAGCTTTGCTGAGGGCGGCTCTCACCTGGACATCTGAGATGACAGGGAGATTACATTCAGCTGGGATAAGTATTTCTTCTTTTGGTGGTGAGGGAGGGGAGAAATTTGCACTGAACCTGTCAGCCAGAATGTTGGCAATATCTGTGGGTTCAGTGTATTTTTGTTGTTGTGAACTAACTCTGAGCATATCTGAGGGTTTCCACCCAGGTTTCTAACATAGCTGAAGAAGGCTTTGTGGTTATCTTTAGTGTCCTTAGCGATTTTTCTCTCAAAGTTGTCCTTGGATGCTTTTATGAGAGAACATAGTTTTCTGCTAGTGTTGATCAGAGATGTCTTCCCTTTATGGGATTTTGCTCTGTCGTGCAGTAGCTTCCTTCTTTTGTTATACAATTTGTTTATGGCTGAGGTCCACCAGACAGGACGCTTGCCTTTGGTGGAGAGGGACTTGGATTTATTTGGGATTGCATGATCCATGCATTCTTGGAGATGTCCATAGAAGGCATTTGTGAAGGATTCAGCATTGTGGGATGTGGTATCCACTGGCCCAGTGGGCTTAAAGGATACCATCTCAGTCTTAAGAAGAGTGAAGTCTGCATTTGAGAAGTTTTTCACTGTGGTCTTTTGTGCTGGGGGTGGAGGTGGGATATGTATATCCAGGGTGATTAGTTTGTGGTCAGATCTCACTAGTGAGGGGTATACCTCCGGTGTGGAGCATTTTGTCCCCATGTTTGTGATGATCAGGTCTAGTATATTATCTCCCCTAGTGGGAGAGGTGACTATTTGTCCCAGTGCATTTGAATTTATGAATTCCAGGAACCTTTGGGCTAGGGTGTTAGGGCTAGAATAATGTACTCAATCTATGTTAGGGTAGTTGAAGTCTCCCAGTATGATGGTATTTTGTGATACATTCATATCCTCCAATGTCTTCAGGAAGGCTGAGTGGGTTTCCTGAGATTGGGCGGGTGGTCTGTAACATGCTACCAGTTGTATAGCAGTTTTTCCTATGGTTAGTTGCACCTGTATGGTCTCCGATGCTTCATGTGTTGCTACTAACCTGGAGGTGTGGGTGTCCTTGATGAATATGGACACTCTCCCTCCCTTTGTGGTTCAGCCCGGGTTTTGGGGTCGAAAAGCATGATACGAGGTATAGCCTGGTAGCGCTGGGGTGCTCTCAGGAGCCTTGAACCAGGTTTCAGTTACTGCACAGACGTCGATGTTCTCCATACTGAGGAATTTGTTGCAAAATCCATGGTGGGCCGTGGGCCATGTTCCTTAAAATTGGGTACCAATGCTGGCGTGGCCAGTCTGGTGCAATGAGTATCATTTGTGGCCTCTCTAATCTGACTTCCAGCAGTACCTTTGCTAGAAGAGGTAGTGGAGGGAAGGCATACACTGTTAATGTTTTCCAACTGAATGAGAGGGCATCCACTTTCCAAGCTAGTGGATGGAAGGTCCTTGTGCAAAATTTTTGAAGTTGGTGGTTGTGGGGGCTTGCAAACAGATCTATGTCTGGGTGTCCCCATTTTTGAGCTATCATTGCAAATACTTGTGGATCTAGTTTCCATTCGTGTGGATCCATGATGTTTCTGCTTAGGTCATCTGCCAATGTGTTTTTCTTTCCTGGCAGGAATTGTGCTTGTAATTGAACCCTGGTAAGACAGTGCAGTGTTCCACAAGGTCATTGCTTGCCTGCATAGAGGGTAGGAATGTGTGCCCCCTTGCTTGTTTATGTACCACATGACTGTGGTATTGTCCGTCTTTATTATTAGTTGTCCTGGGTGTAGAAGGTCCTTGAAAGCTGTTAGGGCATTCTGTACTGCTAGCATTTCTTTTTGATTGATATGCAGATGCCTCTGATCTGTAGTCCATTTGCCCTGAATGCACTGCCCTGCCATGTGTGTTCCCCAGGCATAGTCCAATGCATCTCTTGTCATAGTTTGCCTGGCTGTGGGTAAGGTGAAAGGCTGACCCTTGTTGAGGTGACATGCCTGTGCCCACCATAGAAACTCCTGTTGAAGGCAGGGAATGAGTGTTATCATTGTTTCCAAGCTGTGGCTGTGCTGAGACCATACACTTTTCAGGTACCATTGTAATTTCCTCATATGCAGTTTTGCAAATGGTATTAGTAGTATGCAAGATGCCATGAATCCCAAGGCCTGCAGAATTTTTCTTGCAGGGAGTTGGGTCTTTGTTGCCATTATTTTGAAATATTGAAACAGCTGTCGTTGCTTGTCTGGCGTGAGATAAGCCATCTGGGCCGTTGTATTCAAGCTGGCACCCAGGAATATTATGTTTTGTGAGGGCACTAGTTTTGATTTATTTTCGATTACTGTGTACCCTAGGCAACTTAGAAGGTGTTTGACAAATGCCAGATGCTTTAAAAGAATGTCCTTGCTTTCTGCTTGAATAAGGCAGTTGTCCAGGTATGGGTATATTTGAATTCCTCTTTGTCTGCAGTATGCAATTACTGGTGCCAGGCATTTTGTGAAGACCCTGGGCGCAGTAGATAAGCCAAAGGGCAGTGCAGAGAATTGATAATGTATTGAACCTGCAATTAAGCAGAGGTATCTTCTGCAATTTTGTCTGATAGGGACATGCAGGTATGCCTCCTTGAGGTCCAAAGTGACTAGCCAAGCATTCTTGCCCAGCATGGGAAGAAGCTGCTGTAGTGTTAGCATCTTGAATTTTGGTACTTGCAGATAGGTGTTCAGAATTGAAAGATCCAGAATGGGTCTCCATGCTTTGTCCTTTCTTGGGACTAGGAAGAGTCTTAAGTAAAATCCTTGTCCTTGCTCCTGAGTAGGTACCTGTTGAATGGCTCTCATGTTCATGAGAGTTGTAATTTGTTTTTGTGCCTCTGCCCATTGATTTGGTGGCAGGTTTGGCATTCCTTTGATCCTTGGTAAGGTATGAAAGTGGAATCTGTATCCTTGAGAGACAATGTTTAGAACCCATTTGTCTTTTGTGATGATGTGCCAGTTGTCTGCAAAAAATGCTAGCTTTCCTCCCAAGAGAGTTGCCAAGAGAGATTTGCTTGGTAGTTTGAGGATAGAGTCATTGTGTTTGTCTTCTGCTAGCTTGGGGCCTGTCTTCTCCTCCTTTCTGGGAAGCAGAACCCCATTGGCAAGGTTTGTAAGGGCCCTGTGACTGACCTCTGCCCCTTGGGCGTCTGTATTTGCCCCTCTGTGATCTGTCTGAAGCTGGAAAGGACCAGTTTTTTGTTAGCCAATTTCTGCTGAAATGAGGGGGTTGTACCTGCAAAAAATCCTTGACCGTTTGCATAGACTTTGCCTTATCCTCCATTTTCTTTAAAACTTCTTCTGCTTTGACACCAAATAATACATCCTGCTGTAAAGGTGCATCCAATAATTTTGCTTTAACATGGTCAGGGAGGGTTTGTTCTTTTAACCAAGCATGTCTACGTATGACAGAGCCAGTAACAGCTGCTCTACAAGAAGCTTCCAATGAATCAAATCCGCATTGTAAAGTATGTTTGCCCACCTGTTCAGCTGCATGCAACAGATCCTGCATTTCCTTGAATTCAGGCAGTTCTGAATGTGTGCTCATTTTTTGTTTTAACTGAGACATTAGGAATTGTTGATATTTCAACATGTGAAACTGGCAATTTAATGCTCTCATAGCCAGAGTAGCTGACGTGTATATTTTCTTTCTCCATCTATCTAGGGCTCTGGAATCCCTTTCAGAGGGCACAGGATTTTTAGCCATAGAAGCTTTTGCTCCCTTAGGACCCTGGGAAATTGTTTCTGGGTCAGCTACAGGGCTTTTATAAAGGAATTTGTGTGAGTCAAGTACTCTGTAGTATCTGTCTGGTTTGGCTGGAGCAGGAGGAAGAGAGTCTGGATTTAAACTAGACTCCAAGTAAACATCATCCACAATATCTAGGACAGGAGGGATAGCAAGTGGTCTGTGCTGGGGTAGTAAAAGGAACTCTCGGAGCCTTTTCTTAGAATCTGAGTAATCCTGGCCTTTCCAGTGGAAATGTTCCCTCATGGCATGTAAAGTTTCCCCAAAGGAGTAGTCTTCAGGGGGAGATGCTGAGGGAATAGAGTCTTCAGCATCAGAATCTTCATAAGGTGGAAAAATGTAATCCTGTTCCTCAGAAGAATCTGAGGAGAGAGAAATCTGGTCAGAGGATGCATAATCCTCCTCTTGTCTTGGTCTTTTATCAGGAGGGGGATGGGAACCCCTGATAAGGGTAATCAAATCTTCAGCCATCTTAAGCATCTGTTTCTTAGGCATGGGGCCTTGAACTGTAGACTGATGTACAGTTTTCTTTGGTTTTAAAGGAGTTTTAAGTTTAGAATAAGATTTAATGGTGAGTGTAGTCGGTCTGAAGACACCTTCTGCAACCGAAGGTCTTTCCGTTACACTGGTGTCTAGTTCTTCTCCGGTGTCAGTAGATGGCTGCATCGGCCTAGTAGACTCCGCTTGGGAATCCACAGCTGTCTGGGGTTCCAGTTCTGTGGTCATCAGGGGCTGCGTAGGCATCTCACTGAAAACCAGAGAACCAGGGACAGGCCCAGCTGAGGCCTCGGTGCCTGGCTTAGTCCTAGGCTGCCTGTCCTTATCCTTGCATTTTTTATGAATGGCAGTCGTCAGCTGCTCCAACGGCATGATATAATTAAATTTCCTACCAAAGTAATGCCGTGTGAAGTCAAAACAGCGTTTGATAGTTCGTTTATTCAACCTAGCACAAAACCGACAACCTGTGACGTTGTGGTCTGGGCCTAGGCAAGGAATACAATAGGAATGGAAGTCCTTATGAGGTATTTGCTTCCCACAAGAAATGCAATTGTTAACATTTTCTGACATTGGACTGAGGCAAGAAAATGTTCTCCAACGGAGTACTTAGCTTTATTGAAGACTTCGGACTGAAATTCAAATCGAAAATCTCAGGTGTTGGCCGACCAGCACTTGCAAACTGCTTCTGCTTTGGGCACCGCGCGGCAAGAAAGACTGAAGAAAATGGCATCGGATGCCTCTTATATACCCCTGGTGCACTGATGTCAGGGAAGAAGCGACAGCAACCGTCGCCGGACCAAGACTTTGGAATTTGGGCCAACTGCGGGACTGCCTGATGGCAGGATAACCCAAGTGTGATGACTGCAGCAGGGTAACACGATGAACATCTGCTTGTTACCATTTGGTCATTATTCTGGTTTTGCAGGGCTAATGGGATTTTTGTGAACCACACTGGAATATTTGTTGTGGCAACTGTTTGTGTGAAACAAAGATGAGATACATTTACTGTAGCCATTATTTTTTATCATAATGAGATGTCTGACATGCATACAATCAACAAAGTGGGTACAGCTGCTGGGTTGTGGTGGGACTAACTATGGATGGAAGCAACATGCAGTCTTCTCATTTTATCCGCTTAAACAGTCATCAGTATCGTTTTCCAGAAGAAGTATGCATTTGTGTGGAGTAAGCTGGAATACTTTGCTGTGGTTGTTGTGATTTTATGGATGTGCCTTCTGTGGAAGGTTGGCCGCCGGTCTGGCAACTCGACACCATAAAACTTCACTGCCAATCATGAGTGGACAGGTGATCCACTGTGGTGACCCCTAACCGGGAAAAGCTGAAAGAAGACGAAGTTGTGATTTTATGGATGAAAATGACTGACCCTGCTGTCATGATCACGTTAAACAGTCATTAGTAGGACTTTGCAGGACTAGGGCACATTTGGGTAAAGCAGGTTGGAATACTTTACAGTAGCCTTTCTTTTCATCATAATCTGACATGTGAGATATACTCAATCAATAAAATAGTTGTAACTAATGAGTATGGACATTGGTGAATTATGATGGCAGCCATCGGAGTGATCTCTTATGGTTGAAATGTTCTGAAACCAGTAGCATTTTTAATTTTTTCCACTTCTTCCTAAAAAAATGTTCAGTACTACAAATATGAAGCACACTCAAACAAGAAGTTATGTACTCACCATAACGTTCGATGTATGTAGTCCATCTCGCCTCACATTCTTACCCGTGGGTTCAGAGCCAAATATCGGCTCCGACTTGGCTGATTTTACTAGCTCGAAGTCTTTCATTGGCTGGGCTAAGCAGGTATCCCATGGTGCACTGCTCCATATCCCCAGATCTAGTTTGTTGTGAAACTCATTTGTACTCCATGCACACATCACATCCAGGTAAAGAATAAGCTAAGCAAGGGACCTCTGCAGATAACAACCTAACCTCCAAATCCTCCAGGAAGGGGGAAGGTAGGAGGGTAAGTAAGAATGTGAGGTGAGATGGACTACATACATCGAACATTATGGTGAGTACATAACTTCTTGATGTTATGTAGTCCTATCTCACCTACATTCTTACCCATGGGACAGCGTCCCTAGCACCTACATCCTGGGTGGCTCATAGGAAAATACTCCTGAGAACTGTGGAGCCAAAGGAAGACCCGCCCCTGGAGACCACGTCCAATTTGTAATGAGAAACAAATGTGTGAGGAGAAGCCCAAGTAGCTGCAGCACATATATCATCCATTGACAATCTGGCTTGATAAGCTGTGGATGTGGAAACAGCCCGAGTTGAGTGAGCCTTGAATGGAAATGGCAGATCTTTGCCTCCTGCTTGATAGATGAAAGAGATACAACTAGATATCCATCTAGACAGTGTGACCCTGGAGACCGGGGAACCCATTCGGTTTTCTGAAAAGGAAACAAAAAGTTGGTCAGACTTCCGGATATCATTTGTTCAGTGTAGACAGAAGCGTAATTGTCTATGTACATCCAACTGGTGAAATCTAAATTCTGCCTTGTTAGAAAAGTGGGGAAAGAAGACAGGCAGCTCAATGGATTGATTTAGGTTAGACACGCAAGCCACTTTAGGAAGGAACGAAGGATTTGGTCTGAGAGAGACCCTGTCTTTATGGAATATTAAATATGGAGGTTTGATAGAGAGGGCTTGAATTTCTGAAACTCGCCTTGCTGAAGTGATTGCTGTTAAGAAGGCTGTTTTCCAGGTCAAGAATTTCAATTTGCAGGTAGCTGCAGGCTTGAAAGGTGGTAAAGTATGGGCTTGTAGAACAAAATTGAGATCCCAGGGCATGATAGGTTCGGACACCGGGGGACGGAGCAACAGAGTACCCTTCAGGAACGCCTTGCATAGTTTATGCGCCATGAGACTAGGCTCATTCGCTACGTGGAAATTAGAGATTGCTGCCAGTTGAACTTTGATGGTGGCTGATGCGGAACCCTGATGGAAAAGCATAGACAAAAACTCCAGTACTGAAGCGATTGGAGCTGTGTAAGGATCAATGACTCTGGTATGTGCCCAGATAGAAAACCTTTTCCATTTACTAGAATAAATCCTTCTAGTGGATGGTTTATGAGAGGACGATACTATATGAACCACTTCTGGTGAGAAGTTATGAAGTCTGACTAACGATGGAAGTGGAGTAGCCAGGCTGTCAACCGGTGGGTCATCAGGGAGGGGTGGAACTGTCCCGACATATGTGTCAGTAAATCTAGTTGAGGGTCCAGAGTCCAAGGAGTATCCACAATGAATTGCTGAAGAAAGGGGAACCAAACTTGGCAAGGCCAGTGTGGAGCAATCAGAATGATTCTGCTTCCCAAGGATTGTGCTTTCTGAATCACCTTTGACAACAGGGGAAATGGAGGGAAAGCATAAAGCAGACCGGAGGGCCAATCGTGAACCAGAGCATCCCTGGGTGACTCCCCCTGTGGGGGGATCAGCGTGAAGTAGTTGCTGCATTTCGCATTGAGGGGGCTGGCAAAAAGGTCGCAGCAAGGCTGACCCCATCTGCTGAAGATTCCCTCTGCAACCAGGTGATTCAGGGACCACTCGTAAGGTATCAGAATAGTTCTGCTTAGCCTGTCCGCAATCACGTTGGACTTCCCCGGAATGTGCATTGCCACCAGAAACCATTGGGAAGTTACTGCCCAATGCCACACTCGCATGGCCTCTCTGCACAGAGGGTAAGACCTGGTTCCCCCTTGCTTGTTTAGATATCACACTACTGACATGTTGTCTGAGTGTATCGCAATCGTCCCTAGAGGAAGAACACTTTAAAGTGCCTGCAACGCAAGTAACACTGCTCTCATCTCTAGGCCGTTTATATGCAGATGTATCTCGTCTTCTTGCCACATGCCTTGGACTGTCCTGCCAAGATAATGCCCCCCCACCCCATCTGGGGGGCATCCATGGTCACCATGGCAACCGGGATTGGTGGAACGAAGGGCTTTCCCCCATCCAAATTGTTGGTGCACAGCCACCAACCGAGGTCCTGTTTGCATCTGTCCATGAGCAAGATGGGATGAGACAGTGGAAGTCTTTGGAGAGACCATTGAACAAAGAGGAGAAATTGGAGAATTCTCATGTGTAATCTCGCTAGAGGGACCAACATGATTGTTGCTGCCATGGTCCCTAGGAGCTGGAGAACCCATCTTGCCTTCACTTGTCTCAGGGGCATCAGCATGTGTATCTGTTGTTGTAAGACTCTGATCCTTTCCTGCAGTAAAAATGCTCACATTTGAATGGTGTCTAATTCTGCTCCTATGAAGGTGACATGCTGCGAGGGCAATAAGGCACATTTTTCCCAATTTATTGTTATACCCAACTGGTGACATAGATTGATGGTAGCGTCCCTGGTTTGAACTAGTTGATGCCTGGTGGGAGCAGTAAGGAGCCAGGTGTCCAGTTACAGAAACACCTGGAATCCCTAACGTCTCAAGTGAGCCATCACCACCGCCATACACTTGGTGAACACCCTGGGGGCTGTGGTGAGACCAAAGGGCAGGGCTCGAAACTGGAAATGACTGGCTCCCAGCAGGAAGCGTAGGTGACTCCTGGATGCTCTGTCCATTTTCACATGGTAGTAAGCATCCTTGAGGTCGATGGAGGACATCCATACCTCCTCTCCCAACAATGGGAGAATTGATTGTAGTGTGACCATACGGAACTTGGACTTGTGTATGTAGTTGTTCAGTTGGCTGAGATCTAGTATGGGTCTCAGGTCCCCTGTTCTTTTCGGCATCAAAAAGAATCTTGAGTAAGTCCCTAATCCGATTTGGTCTGAGGGGACATGCTGGATGGCTCCTTTTTCTAGCAGCTGTGAGACCTCTGAGGCTGCTTGATCCCTTTGACTGGGTGGTACGTCTGGGATTTTCCTGATTGGTGGGGGTTCTGATGAGAATGGAATGAGATAACCTCCAGAAATTATCCGTAATACCCATCGGTCCTAGGTAATGCTTTCCCAGGCTTCCGGAAATAAGGAAATTCGACCCCCGACTGGCTCCGGATAAGCGCAGTCGGGCACACCCTCAGGAACGAGAGTATGGAGAGCCAAAAAAGGAATCATGGTCTCCCGAATTGCGGGGGCCCCCTCTGCCTCTGGGGCAACGTCTCCCTGAATAACCCCCCTCCCCTGCCTCTGGAGGGGGGTTTACCTTGTGCGGCAGGAAAAAAACCTCTGTGATTTCTTGAACCACATCCCCCCCCCCCACTGGGCCTTGGGATAAGGCCTAGAAGGAAGGGAAAAACAGACCCCTACGGCAAACAGACCCCTACGGCAGATAGGGTCTTTCCCTCTTGCTCGCACCTGGAGAGGGTGTCTTTCACTCTGGTCCCAAACAAAGAGGAACCATCAAAGGAGGCGTCAGTGAAGGAAGACTTGAAGGCCTCTGCAAAGTGACACAGGCACAGCCAGGCTTGCCTTCTATGGGCGACCCCTGAGCTTGCTGCCCTACTCGCTCCCTCGGCTGCATATGAAATAAGCTGCATGGATGAGTTAACAATGGAGTTGAAGGTAGAGACCTGGGTGTTAACCGACTGAGCCACTGCCTCAGGAATGTTACCCGCAAGAGTATCTCCTAACTCTTTGAGGAGATCTCTCTGGAACCGAGTGAAGTGAGATAGGTAATTCAGCGGCCGTAATGTAAAGGTCACTGACGAGAGGGTACACTTCCCGTACTGATCCATGGTCCTAGACTCCTTGTTAGGAGGATGGAAGGATGAAGAAGACTCTGCTACTTCCTTCTGAGTGGCTGCCACCACCACCATGGCATCTACAGGGACTCCTTTAGACAGAAACTCTTTGCCCTGGGGGCGGAAAGAAACTTGTTAGGACTCCTGGGCACGGGCTCCACAGAATCAGGGTTCTCCCACACTCTTTGACAAATCAGGTCAAGGAGTTCGTCGAAGGGTGGAGACAACCAGGAGGCAGAGGGCTGAGCACCAAATGCCTTAAGGAATACTGACTCCTCCTCGGAAGGGGCTTTGGAAGGCCAGTCACCTCTTTGTTTCAGTATCTCCAGGATATCGGAGAAGGAAACATCATCAGAGGATGACTTGGGGGACCCCTCCAATTCCTCGAGGTCAGTATCAGAGGTGAGGGACTCATCCTGGGAGTCTATGTGCTTCCTCTTGAACATTTTCCTTCTGGGAGGCTCCTCAGGCATGAACTCTGAGGGACCCTCAGAAATTTGGGGACCATTCATGGGGGTATCCCTAGGCCCTGGTGCTCTGCTGTCCATGGATGGGTGGTGATCAGAAGCTCTCACCGGAGTGGTTGGGGACAGAGTGATCGACCCGCCTGATGTAGCTGATGATCTGGCCAGCACGGTCCGCATAGCCTCGAAGGCTGGCCCCCCTGAATCCGAGGAGCAACCAGTCTCCGAGGCCATGACGGGGGTTGGAGTTCCCCGAGCTGATGCACTGAGAAGGAGGCTCAGAACCAAAATAAGCCCTGAGATGTCCCCCTCGGGCCCAACCGAAGAATCCCAAGTCCGAACCCCGAGGACGGAGCCGACAGGGTTGGAGCCGATGCCGGTACAGATGGAGCCGAATGGGGCATCAGAGCCAGCCTAGAAACATCACGTGGCACGGAACACTCCGGCTCTGAAGACAGAGATGTGCTCGGAGGAGGAATGATCGAAGACGGGGTCGAGATAAGCTCCGGAGCTGACTAGGCCGGAGCCAGAAACAATTTTGCCAAAACCGGTGACTGGAGGAGCCTCTGAACCACCCTATCAACATCCACATCCAAAAGGGTCCTGGAGGATTTGGAGGACAGGGATGGAGAATGAGATCTCCTCTCAGGAGAAGCTGGTCTGAGACTGGGCGATCGGCTCCTAGGAGGTTCCAATACAATTGGAGCTCACGCCGGTTCCGTCAATACCAATCCTTCCTGCGGCCCCAAGGACAGTGGAGCCGAGGAGGTCAATGCAGTTTTTGAGATTTTCTCCGGGGGCTCCGATGAAGCTGACGGAGCCGGAGATCTCTTTTTGACTTGCCAGATTTTGACTTACCACTGGAAGATGAATCCATAGCCTCTTCAAAAGAGGGTTTTAATAGCCCCTTTAAGATTAGCTTATTCTTTCTCTCTTGGAGAACTCTAGGGCTAAACACATGACAAAAACTGCAGGATTCCTGCAGATGGATGGCTCCTAAGCAGTAGACACAAATGGAATGCCCATCGGTAATGGACATTTTGTACCCACATTTAGAGCACTTTTTAAAACCTGAAGGTTTGTGCTCCTTGGTATCCTTAGACATCTTAACTACTATGCCCACAACGTAAAACCAAGTCTGAAACAATGCACAGGCGTTCACTCTATAAAAGTGGAACGACGCTAAAAGTAACCAACACTAAAACAGTGATCAAACAGACACCAAAAATCAAGTACAAACCCTGAACAAGGGATTGAAAACCACAAGGAAAAGGAAGCCCAAACCTCTAATTTAAACGGTCTGGACCGTACTCACAGAGAAGGCAACAGAGGAGAACTAGGCCCTCTAATTGAAACGGGCCTAGCCCGAGGGAACAGTCAGTGGGATACCACACAACAATCACACAATCACAATTCTTGACAAACTACACAAATTTAGACAAACTTAGACAATTAGCTATGAAAATATCTTTTGATAGGAATCAAAACTTTTCTTAAGACAAGAAAAAAAGAGGGTACTTAGACACAGCCAAGCAAGACCACATCCGAGCTACACGAGCGGCAAACGAGATCTGGGGATATGGAGCAGTGCACCATGGGGTACCTGCTTAGTCCAGCCAATGAAAGACTTCGAGCTAGTAAAATCAGCTGAGTCGGAGCTGATATTAGGCTCTGAACCCACGGGTAAGAATGAAGGCGAGATAGGACTACATAACATCAAATATCGCTTTATTAAACAATAATAAAATTTAAAACAATGTGGTAGATAAGTATACATTTAAAACAGTCAAATGACCCCAAATGAATATACATGTTTATGCATGGTCCTAAAAAAACAAGTATATTGGAGAGCAAAAGGTTTGAAAACTACTCAAAGCCCAAGGGGTTAGCCACTCAGGAGGCAAAGTGTTAGGGGTCACAAGTGGCAGAGGCCACTCATTCTTTAATCATTACCAACATTTGAACGTCAGTATTTGCATTCAGTACTTCAGTGCTTTGGCACTCTGTCTGTGGCAGGCAATGAGGTAAATACTGTAGCACCTGCTAGCAGTTTAATACAGTACAGTAAAAAATATAACTAAAATGAGAGAAGAGCTTGTTTAAACATCATTAATTTATCTATTTTCTTTACTCATCAACTTTTTTTGGGGGGGAGCCAGATTGTAGGAAAGCCCTGGGTGCCACAGTAGTTAGCTATACCTCTGAACTAACCTTCCACTGCCAAGGTATAGAGTTTATAATACAGTAAGTGGAATAGCCCTGTTTACTAGAGGAATATTCATAGCAACACAATTTAAAAGGAAACATATGTGTCTCAGGTATTGTGATTCATGCTTGAGACTTGAAATGGCAGAAAAATCCAAACAGAGATGGTATATAGAACCCTTAATTATGGGGAGGAGAAATACATGAAGAAGAAGGCTTTCATTCCTAGAATAGCAGAGGAAAGGGAGCTATGGAATTTGTCACTATATCAAAACTATTGTGGTGTTGTTTGGAGTCTTCCAGCTTGCCATACAGTAGCACTGTTTCCTATGTTCCTGATAGTCTACCAACAGACCTATGGCTTGCATGGTGTGGAGTCTGTTAGTCCAGTGTTTGGAAACATTAAACTTCAGATTTTTTTTTTACAATCTGGTAGTTTGGAGATTTTAATCTGTGATGATGTTCTGCCTTCCATTTTACAGATGCATGTTTTATTTTCTAATGATTTCCCTGGGATTTCTTATTTGTTCTACATGCAAATGGGACCAGTTTTGGAGCTTGAGCAGCCAAATGAGAGAACTTTATCGCCTTTTGTGAACCACTTCTGCCTGTGACAACATATACCAACTTTTGATTTTATGTTGGACTGCCCTAGCCATGGAGTTGGTGCAGTAGGATATCCTGACCCTGAATAGTGTGGCTTGAACTTCCCAATCCCATTAGTTCATTTTAATAACACCAGGCTGCCAGTAGGTGGGGCTCATCTGGCTTTGTGAGGTTTGGCTATTAAACTTCACTGCCAGTACCTCTTGTACTTCTTTCATTAACACTTTATTCTCTACCACTTTGCCAGACCAGACTTTTTTCAGAAATACTTTTGGCAGTTATATATTTCTGATTTTTATTATTTGCAATTTATTGCATACATTTTAAGGGTTCCTATTAAATGATCGAAGACGCATTCTTTCAAATGCATCTTGATCGAACATGAAAGCACGAAAAGGCAAAATAGCGAAACGGCATATAAGTGAATTCTTTCCCTGGGAAACAAATTGCTTGTCCGCTTCTGTTACTTTGCTGTTTTTGTGACTGTAGTGTGAGCTTGGAGTTGGTATACTTACGTAGGGGGGTGTGGGAGGTGAAGCTCCCCACTTTATGTAATGCTTTAAATTTTTTTTTTTTTTTTTTTTTTTGTGGAACAGAGATTTTTTTCCCTTGGAAAAAAAATCATTGTTCTAAGCATTCAGGATTGTAAGCTTTCACTTATATGGGTTTGATAATTCATCATTCGCTTTTTTAAGCGTTCAATGATTTAACACAGACCCACATTTTAATATTTGCATTTTGGATGCTTTATTTGTAATGCTGCTTATTTATTGATACTACACACTAGAATGCATTTGCTTTGATGGATGTAAATGATATTTTACTTTATGTGTCATTGTTCTATATTTATCTGCTTCACTTTAATCTTGGAACAGTGTTTAGGAAATAAACACTTAAAACTTGAACTGAAATTGTTGATGATAAATTCAACATGTAAACCAAAGCACTTCAGGAACAGAAAACCTAATGTAAGCAGCATTCTTGATTCCTTAAATGGGACTGGGCTTTAAATGGCTTATACTGGAAGCTCAGAGCTACAGCAAGTGAATTTGGTGCACAGGGTGATATACCCACTCTAGTCCCCATTTCCCCATCTCCTCAGCCCTACCTTTCTGACAGTATGGCCAGCCCTGATACACGTGGATACATGACAGAAATATAATGTTTATGCAAGAAGGAGTTAGCATTATGATGACATATATGCAGCAATTCCAAAATGTTTTTAAATACATAATTATAAAACTTACTAAAACACCATTTTTGCAGGGGGGCTTTCCTCTACTCTACCATTAACCTTTGAGATTTTTGCATCTAAGAGTATGGAGAAATTCATTAAAACTCAGTCTCATTCACACATTAATGACTGCACAACAGCACTGATCAGTAATAATGCCCATTTAAGCATGGCAAATATTTATATATGGCTCTATGTCATTTGATTCAGTGCTCATTTGAGTGAATCCCAAATGGTCAAACCCATTTAGTTGAAAATGTGTTTGTCTGAAAACTCATTTAATATAAATCCTTCTTCACAACAAATATACCGTAAAAATATTTTTGCAGGGGGACGACCCCCCCCTGCACTCCCCCATGTTGGGGGGCTTTGCCACCACACACCAATTACTTATATAGTAAATCCATGTTTGAATAACCATAGAAAAAAAGAAAAACACTGCACACAGTGAATCAGTGATGCTGCACAAACACAAACATCTATGGATCTGGAGGCACTACATGATGCTGACCATTGTAATCCATACATATTCTGCTAGACTTACTTTCCTAATAACTTCCATTAAAAGAATTGACACCATCACACCCTTCTTCCATTAAAAGAATTGACACCATCACACCCTTCTACATTTTTCTATCAAATTAGTTTTTAGTTAAAATGGGTTTAACCATTTGAGATTCAATCAAATGAACTAGATCTATATATAAATCTACATATAGATATAAATACACACACACACACACACACACACACACACACACACACACACACACACACACACACACACACACACACACATATATATATATATATATATATATATATATATATATATATATATATATATATATGTAGGGCTGTTTTGGGGCCGGTACATGCTGATACAGCATACTGGCACTTCTGCTGCCCTGTTTCTTTAAAAAAAAAATTTATTTTTTAAGGGCATTCTTCTTTAAGAACACCCTTTGCGTTGGGTCACAGAGACGCAGAAGACCTTCTGTGTCTGTGCAGTGTGCGACCGATCCCTTACATCTTCTTGGTCCGTGCACACAGAATTTGAATTCCTGAAGACGTTTGGACTGTGGACCACGACTGGACAAGTGAGTGGTAGGTGTGCTTATGTGCAAGAAATAGGTAGGCGTGTGTGTGTGTGTGTGTGTGTGTGTGTGTGTGTGTGTATGCATAAGAAGTAGGTAGGTCTGTGTGTGTGTGTATGTATAAGAAGTAGGTAGGTGTGTGTGTGTGTATGTATAAGAAGTAGGTAGGTCTGTGTGTGTGTGTATGTATAAGAAGTAGGTAGGTCTATGTGTGTATGTATAATAAGTAGGTAGGTCTGTATGTGTGTATGTATAATAAGTAGGTAGGTCTGTGTGTGTGTATGCATAAGAAGTAGGGAGGTCTGTGTGTGTGTGTTTGTTTATAAGAAGTAGGTAGGTCTGTGTGTGTGTTTGTTTATAAGAAGTAGGTAGGTCTGTGTGTGTGTTTGTTTATAAGAAGTAGGTAGGTCTGTGTCTGTGTGTTTGTTTATAAGAAGTAGGTGTGTGTGTGTGTGTGTGTGTGTGTGTGTTTATACGAAGTAGGTCGGTGTGTGTGTGTGTGTGTGTGTGTGTGTGTGTGTGTGTGTGTGTGTGTGTATGTGTGTGCGTTTTATTGGTGCATTTGTTCTTTACTGTCCCAACATAGCATTTTATATCATATTTTGAATTCTGTTATTTCAAGTGATTACTACATTTTGGTGATTACATTTTTGCACAGTGTAGGAGGTGAGAACAAATGAAAAGGTGACTATCATCTGTAGCTAGACATAATTTATTAGCTAGAATTAACTTTTCTTCCCCTAGCTTTCAGGCTTCTTTAACATAAAATAAATGTAATTCTTGCAAATATCAGCATATTTTATGACTTGCCCCCTCCCGACACACACACACACACACACACACACACACACACACACACACACACACACACACCATATTGAATTCCAGTGTATGGTATCTTCATACAACTTTTCTAAGCATATTTATTGTATGTGGGGCTAGCTTTCTGGTCTCTTTCAGATGTAGTGTTAGGTAAGATATTACCATTAACGCCTCCTCTGAGACAAGAGGTGATCACCAGTCATTCAGTTTCATATTTCTCAGCACACACCGAGAAACTAAGTCCTACACAAAGCTTGCCCACTGTAGTCAGGACCATAACTGCTGCAGTAACAGATGCATTCATGAAAGTGTGTACATTCTAATCTTCTACTAATTGCTCTTTTTTAATCTGTAAGATCAACTGATGTCAATGATTTATTTTCAGGCTATGTTTACTACCTGTCCCTCTTTTCACATGACAATCCTGCCTTAAAACATTGTGCCGTATAGAAATAATGTGAAAAATTATAAATATTCTAAAATTCTAAGTAAAAAAATATTGTCAAATACTATGATACTACAGATAAAACAATTTCTGCAATATTGAAAATTTGAATAATAAAGTTGAAATAAATCAGCTATGTTGGTTGAGATTGCTGATTGTCATGGACAATTTCATGTTTACAAAGAATCATTCTCTTCAGTCATCTGAAAACATGGTGGCCAGACCCATCTGCTGTTACCCTGAGAACTTTCATTTGTACAAATGACTTGCATACTGTAAATGAATATATAAGTGGAGAATGTGATATTCAAATTCAGGTCAGCTGAATATTGATTATTTATAGCGTATTGCTTTCATTCACAAACAATACCATCAGGCTTGCATACTCTGTATAATAATACATGTTTTACAAAGGTATTTGAATTACACACACAGACACACACACTGGGGAAAAGGCTCTTTACCCACTATAATACAGTTTCAGAGTTGGTATATATAATTAGCAGGCGGTTAGGAGGTACTACTCCACAAATTAATGATGCCGGGGAGTTTCCCCTACAAAATATAAATGCTTTTCCTTTTTTTTTATTACTTTTGATAGGCTACTTATCAACAACTAATGTTCAGTCAGTTTCCTTTCAATAAAGTAAATACAGATCTGTATCACTGATCATATGCTCATTTGACTGAATCACAAATCACTGAACATAATTGACTGAAAACTTATTTGACTGAATTACAGCTGATAGAAAACATTCTACACAATGTCTGGCATCCTCCAAATCCCTTTCTTACATATAATAACACCACAGTCACACAACCATAGCGAAAAGAAAAAAAAATATTGCATGCATTGAATCATCAGTGCTGGTGCACAAACACAAACATCTACAGATCTGGGGTTATGACATGAAGGTGGCCATTGCCAGTTTCTTACATACTCTAGACTCATTTCCCTAATAACTCCTATTATCAGAAATTACACTGCCACGTACTATCTATAAACACCTATACAAGGTTGAGAGGTATGGTTGGTGTGTGTGTGTAAGAGATAGGTAGCATACTCTTCAACTGTCCAGGTTTTTGAAGAATGTCCAGATTTTTGCCCCATATTTTTGTTTTTCCCTCATAAAAAGATTGAAGTTGCTAAATAATGAAAGATATTTGAGGTTTAGGCTTCATATCCTTTCGAAAAATGCATACAAACACAAATCCTGTTATTCTAGCAATTTTTTAAGTTCATGAGAGAAATATTTAGAATCTCTTCTATTTATTTTAGACTTTGTCTGGATTTCTTACATTAAAAGGTTGAGGTGTGTGTGTGTGAGACAGTGAAATGCCCTAGTTAGGGTTAGCAGGTAGTTAGTAATTTGCTTAGGCTCAAGCCTTGTACCTTAGCTACAGGAAACAAAAGCCTGACTCCTCTAACCAAAATATGCAACTGTTTTGCTTGGCAAATGGTATCACTGTTGTGTGTTTAAAGCAGTATTAGTAGCACAGCAGGTAGCATATTTTTGTTTTGATGCAGAAGGCTGTGAGTTCTATTCCCACGGCATGTAGATGGATTGCTGATACTGTGTTGGATTTTAAGAGGATGGGGTGCTGCAGTCCTGAGTATGTCCTCCTTTGGATAAGATATCTAGTAACCATTAACCTGTTTTTGTTTGCCATCCATTCCCTATTGCAATATTACCAGCTTATCATTTTTAATGCAACATAGGCAATTTATTCTTCAAGGGCAGCAGGCAGTGAATTTGTAGATTAAATACTTATACAGTTTTTTGCTAGCTGCAACCTTTTCATTAGTTATAGTCAGATATCTTTAATGTGGAATTATTCAGATGATTTTTACTTCTACAGAGACTGTGCATATTGACTGATATTGGTGGGTTGTAATGACAGAAGCATTAGTGGACATTTATGGTTGAAATGTTCTGAATTGGGCAGTTTTGGCATTATTGGTTCATATGTTTTGTTTCTTTGCTTACTGGCTATACATTTAAGACATACTCTAACCAGTGGTGCTGTATTATACAAGGGATATAACTTAATTATTATATATTATAATTTAATACACTCAGGAAGGTGAATCAAATTGCATGGCCCTAAAGATATGCGCAAGAGGTCTATGATTTGAAAATAGTCCAAAGATAAACTTAATCTACCAATGGCCAGATGCATTTTCTTTGAATGTGGGTTTCAATGCTGTTTCAATGAATGTGAGTTTCAAAGTCAGAGAAGTTTTAATGCAAAGTCTGTTTTCATTGTGAGACTGTATTGCTTCGTTTAGCTAACGTCTATCAGTGTTTGTGCTTGAAAATTTGAAATAAAAGTTTTAAATTAAATACAGATATCTGTAATCATTGTAGAAGTAAAGCAGAAAGCAGTTTGCGTGCAGATTTTTGAACATTGTTTATGGCAACTGGGGAGAAATAGCCAAATAATGGTATACTGGAATGGCTGCGTGGGGGGCTAAGGGGGGATGACCCAAATGCGACATATGCATACCACCACCTGTTTGTTTACTGTTTACAAAAAAGCACTGCATATATATATATATATATATATATATATATATATATATATATATATATATATATATATATATATATATATACACACACACGCACACACACATATATTGTGCATGTGGCGGATATGTTATTGTGGATGATTTTCATGCTACTGACTGTATGCACAGGAGCCCATATGTTGTCGAATGTGTTATTTATTGATGTCTTCTGATGCTGACTACAGCTTAGTGAACTATAGCATTTGCACATAATGTAAAGTTTGTACTGTACGTCATTGCGGTGTAGTTTGATTTTGGCACTGACACTGATTAACTGTATGTTGTATGCCCCTGCAGCAGCTGGAAAGGCCACAGAAATACCTCACAAAGAGGATTACTGGCCTCAAACAAATGCCCTACACTGACCGCCTCAAAAAACTCCAGCTTTACTCTGTAGCATATCACCTACTCCGACGTGATCTCTGCCTAACATATAAAGCTATGTCAAACCCAGAGCTGTTGGACATGCTTCATCCAAAGAAATCCCAATCCCTCCGAGCTACACGCTGTAGGGACTTAAACCTTGTAACCACAATAAACAGGTCATGCTGGAGGGACATATTTCTTGGAACAGGCTACCCATCTATGTCAAGCAAAGTTCTTCATTAGTACTCTTCAAGAAAAATCTTGATGAGTGGATGGGAAATAGAAAATACACCCCAGGGATCACTTCTGAGTATCTGCTCGACAGTGGCGCAGGAAAATAACTTTCTTGGGTGGCGTAAGCCAGGGAACCTTGTTGGATAGGCTTATGTAGGCTCTTGGGCTGATAGCCTAGTACCTACCTATGAACCTATGTGGGATTTTCTCTTTATTTCATGGTTGTGTGATTGTGGAGTTTTTAAATATAAGTTACAGGGTGGGAGGGCTTTGACACTATAATAACATATTTGTTTAATGCTGAGCTGTTTGTTCTTTGAATCAGTGCCAGTGTGAATTCTGTATTGCCACCAGCAGTGATACACTGTGTACGGGTGCATTTCTATTCCTGTCCTGGTTGTGTGATCATGCAATTAATATATATAAGTTATGGCTGTGATGAGATAAACTATTTTTGTTTTTTTGCAGCTTTGGATGGTGGCGTAACAGTGCAGATGTTTATCAGTACATAAATGTGTTCATAGGTTTTTCTAATTTTAATGTTGTGTTTGTTTAATATAGAATCATACACACTAGCTGATTGATGCATATACAGAGTTCCCATCTGTAAGAATGATGATGTGTAATCACTGACCTGCCGCCTGCCAGGTTAGCTGCCCTTCCCTGCAGGCAGGTTGTGCATTTTTTCTTACCACATTAGCATCTTTTTGTGAAGGGCTGAGGATAGCCCCCAAGCAGCTGTGTCAATGATAACAGCCAGCACAGATCTGAAGGAGTCGTACATCAGAATTTTATGGAACCATTGTATGCAAGAAAAAACTTGCAGATGCATAATGTATACATAGCCTGTATTTCTGTCAGTGCCAGTTGTTCAAAATGTAACATACTCTTTGATTACGCAAGCTCAAAAAACTGTGGGCTTTACTCCAATGTAAGGTTCTTGGATTCATTTGGTAATACTGTATAATAATATATAATTTGTAATACTAATAATTTCTCCTCTAAGTGGCTCCCTTCCCTAGGCTCCTATAAGCGTCTAAATATTTCTTACCTTTATCTCTTTTGGAATATTACTAGACCACTCTGTAACACTTTTTTGTCTTGTATTTTATCTGTAATTTGTGTAGTCCCTTTTCCTTTCCTTAAATTCCTTCTACATTCCTTTATCCCTTGTTACTGAATAAATCTACTAGCACTCCCCTCTTACCTTGAACTTCTAAGAACAGCAATAATCAGCTGTTCACAGATTGTTTCTGGGAGCTCTTCCTCATTTGTTTCTTCTACATTCCCCTTTACACTCTACTTCTTTTTTCTCTGAAACTATCTTCCTCCCTGCCTGTCCTCCACTCTCCTCCCCCCTGTTTTTTGCTACTATTGTTATATCCCAGTCTCTATTGTCACATCTTGCCATTACTATGGAGTTCTTCTTCTTCCCTTGCTAGCATGTGTACTTGGGGTTTGCCCTAGTCTCCCAATATTCACCTGCAGTGTTTCCCCTCCTTTTTACCACATATCCTGACCTAAATAGCATAAAGGTGGGTTGTCCACCATGGCGCCATCTTTATTATACTGACTCTCTTCCTGGCTGCTGTGTACCCCTGGCCCAGTGGGTCTGCTACTATCATTGTAAGTATTTGTATGAGTGTACTTGATGGTCGTTCCATTGTAAGATAACTCCTGAACTGATTCATGTATTGTACTTGCTTAGAGAGCTAGCTCTTGCCTATCTGTTTCTTGCACTGTAAGTGTTGTTTTTGTGGGTTTTTTGTTCACGCATTGTAAAAGATTGTTGCAGTGTTTGGTTTAAAACCTTCTAAGTGCATTACCAATTGGCTATCCCTGCTCCAGCAGTTTATTTTGCTTTTTCACTAAAATTGCCGGTGTCTGCCAGATGTATTGGTCGTTCTCTGTTTTGTTAACCTACATAATGTCGGGACATATTCATTACTAGTGCGCTATACGACTTCTACTTAAAGGCTCCTTATCCTAACAGTTACGTGGCTACAAACTTGCTATTCTACATAGTTTAGCATCAGAATTTCCCACCGTTTGTAACTTTGACCACGGGTGAGAACAGTGTATGCTTAAGCGTGACCATTTGATTTCAGATACATAATGACTAAGTAAGAATAGTGTATCTACAAGATAACACGTTGTGACTTTTTCTTATTGGATAATCTTACCTCACATGTTTTACGGAGCATCTGATATGAACCTCTGTTATACTGTTAGTTAAGCGGACAGTATATTCTATATAAGCACATTGAAAGCTCTGCCTCTCTACTGGAGCCCCCCACATGGCTTGTATGCATGCCACACACCTTACCTCAAGCACGCTGTGCTACTAGGAGCGTTGTCTAGCTTCAAATCAGCTGTGCATTGCCGACAGTGATTATTGCTACAATGTGCCATTATCATAGATTCTGCTGTCTGCCATTTACTATTTTTAAAGTTTAGCAATATCAGAGGGGCATAACATTGCCTGGGCACACTGTTTTAGGCGCAATTTGAAATCTGAATTTCTTCTTGGAAGGGTTGCTAAAACTGCTGTAAAATGCAGACTAGTTCTTTATACTTTTTTCCATAGCTACTTTACCCTTTCATATAAGAGAGTAGTAGTGTAAATTAACCTTGATTAATAAGAGGCTGTGTCCTCTTTCCCATTTCCTCCCGGCCGAAGTAGTAACTTTCTTGCTTAAAAATGGAGGCTCTCCTCCCAAATAGAGGAGCTCCCACCAAACTAATACACTTTTCCAGTTTAATCTATTGGCTTACTATCGCCTGTTTTACTGGAAATGATGTCTGCAATAATTTACTGTGTGCTGAATGTGCTCCCTGTTTCTAGCTAATTAAGTTTTATCCCATGTCTATAGCCAATAGTAAAGGTATTCCTATGCTGTAAAATAGTTGTTTAACTCACCTTGCTTGACACCACTAGGTCCATGTGGACTGTCATCGTTTTACTCATGATCTATTGAAATGTTACTTTTTGATACTGTTTAATGTTTGTAGTATTAATCTATATTAGTGTTTGCTAAAATAATGTTGCGATGTACCCTACATGGTTTGTAATTGATTTAGAATATCAAATCATACTTGCATTCAGTTTTATTAGAGCACCAATCTTCTGTGCATCTGTAGCTTTCTAAGTAGGAGTGCATGTGTAAGGTGTTTTTTATTAATGTTTATTTGCCTCTCATCCTTGTTTTATGCCTAATGCTATAATTATTACTGTCCATTTATTTAATCTGCTACTTGTCTCTCCTCTCCCTAACCTACCTAGCTTATAACCTTCTATCCTGCTGTAAGACTTGTATATCTACCTGCCTATCCTTCAAGGACCCCCAATATAAAGTCAACCATCACAACTACCTCTTTTTTTCCTGCTCCTTCCTAATAGTTTGAATGTAATCTTATTATTTCTCCTCTAGATGGCTCCCTTCCCTAGGCTCCTATAAGCTTCTCCTTACCTTTATCTCTTTTGGAATATTACTAGACCACTCTGTAACACTTTTTTGTCTTGTATTTTGTCTGTAATTTGTGTAGTCCCTTTTCCTTTCCTTAAATTCCTTCTACAGTCCTTTATATCCTGTTATTGGATAAATCTACCAGCACTGCCCTCTTACCTTGAACATCTAAGAACATAGCAATGATCAGCTGTTCACAGATTGTTTCTGGGAGCTTTTCCTCACTTGCTCTAACCCACTCCGTTCACCCTGCAGGCTAACTCCGCTCCCCTACCATACCCCCAAATCTCACCCACCCCAGTGCACTTCAATTTATACATCTCAAGCCACACCTTCATCCTTTAGTAACCAATAGCTCCCTCTATCTCATTAAATACCTATCTTATCCCTTGCTACCTCCCTCTACATAATTTCCCTTTATCAGCTCCGCCCTTTAACTTCCTTTCTATTTAATCACATATCTCCCAGCTTCTATCATCCTATTTCTCCCAGCTATGGCTATTTTAGGCAGGCCAGGACTCTACAATGTGCTCCTCTTTCTCACAATTCTTACCCCCCCCCTACTTATATCCCATTACCTTACTCGCTATGAATTTCTTAGCTTTACTAGATTTCATCACCCCTTAAAACAAACAACTTCACTCACTCTTCTAGCCTCACAAACCCACAGTAACATAACATCCTCATCATCCTACCTTCTACCACAGTTTCATAGAATAACCCATATTAAGTATCCCCACACTAGAAAATGAATCCCTATTCTCTGTAAACTCTTGAAACACCTACATAGGCCTCTACAGCACCTATTACTACATGGTGATATTCATCCTAACCCAGGTCCAAACAATACCATTTCTGATCCCCATTCTCACCATTTCATCACTTCTCATACCCTCACTAGTACTCATAACTCTCTTCTTATAGGCCACCTCAATATACGTAGCCTAAATAATAAAATAACCCAACTTCATGCCCTGCTAGATGTACACTCTTTTGATATCCTATGTCTTACAGAAACATGGCTCAAACCAGTAACTAAGGATAATGATATAATCCCACCAGGCTATAACATCTTGAGATTTGACCATCTAAATAAAAAAGGCAATGGGGTAGAAATACTATATAAATCTGAATTACAGGTTATACCACTAGATATTCAACCTCCCTCACCCAGTAATGCTGAAATTTAAATCTCTAAGCTACAGATAAACGCTAATAAATCATTATACATAATTTGCTCCTATATCCCTCTAGGCAACAACATTAATACTCTTGAAAATGTCCTCAACTGGCTCTCCACATCCTTCCCACAAGAAACCACACTCCTTGAAGACTTTTAACATTTACTGGAACTGTTGTTGTTCTTCTTCTTTCGGCTTTTCCACTAATAATTGGCATTAGATTTATACATTGCCGAGGTGCCAACTCCACGCCCAACCTTCAACGAAGGCACACCCATTCATGCATGTCTTTTGAATGCCACTAGACCATGGGAAGGACATGCAGACTCCACACAGAAGGCTCTCCAGCAGCGAATTGAATGAGAGAACCTCTTGCTGTGAGGCAACAATGCTACCGCTGCACCACCATGGCAGTTTGACTAGATCTGTTGTAACTCTTTCAAACCAACTACTCACATAAACTTTTACGGCTTCAATCAAACAATCACCTCCCCTACCAGAACCCATAAACCTAGCAATAAGCAAGCGACCTTAGACTATATACTAGTTACCAGTAATCCCCTCTCTTATAAAACAGGTACACTTCCTGATGATATTAGTGACCATTCTCTTACCTTTATAACTAGATGAAAGACCCTAATACCCAACCAAACAATCTTCAGAACTTCCCGTAACAAAAAAAAAAACTTCAACCCAGCTAGTTTCCAAGCCGAACTCAAAGCTTGCCATTAGTCACCCCTAAAATACTTACCTCTTGACAAAGCAGTCTCTTACTTTAACAATAAATTCCTGCAAATCCTAGAACACCATGCCCCCTCTCGTACTGTCAGAACTAAGAACAAACCTGCACCTTGGCTCACATAAGAGATGAGGCAAAAAATGCTTCAAAGAAATAGAATCTGGTCTAAATGGAGAAATACTAAAAACCCGACTGATCATGAAATCTTTAGACAGCTGA
Organism: Protopterus annectens; assembly: GCF_019279795.1. Lineage (NCBI taxonomy): Eukaryota > Metazoa > Chordata > Ceratodontiformes > Protopteridae > Protopterus > Protopterus annectens. Next base: position 463,152,077 of record NC_056748.1, read on the forward strand.
GAAATGACACAAAAAATTAATACTTCAAGATAAAAAAACTATTACCTTAAACTCCAGCAAGCCCAACATCAACACCTACAAAAATTCTGGTCAGGTATAAATAGCCTACTCTACCCAGGGCACTCCAAAATTCCAACCCCATCTAATTTGACTCAGAATTCTCCCAGCCAAGTTGCTGATTCTTTTAATAATTTTTTTTCTGAAACAGTCCAATCGTTAGCAAATACCTTATCACCTGCCAGCATCTCTAAGACACTCTCTCTAACCAATTTACCTCCTGTCCTACAACTTCAGTCTGTTCCAACATCACTCATCCATACCCTACTTCATAAACTAAAACCATGTACTCCTTCAGCTGACCTTCTTCCAGCTGAATTTCTGCAAATAGCAGCTGGAGTACTTGCATACCCTATCTCCATCTTAATAAATAGAACCATTACAGAAGGCTCTATACCATCTTTTTGGAAAGTCTCACACATTATCCCACTACATAAGGGAGGTAACTCATCTGAACTCTCTAACTTCTGTCCCATAGCTCTACTTTCTCCTTTAGCAAAAATCATGGAGAGATGCATTCATCGGCAACTACTTGATCATCTCCACCAAAATAATCTATTAGCTGACTGCCAGCATGGCTTTAGGCCATTTCATAGTACTACAAATGCGCTCCTATCCTTTTCTGACTGTATTAATAAAAATTGTAACAACAACTTGCTCTCCTCTGCTCTCTTTATAGACCTCTCCAAAGCCTTTGATATGGTGAATCATCACTTAATGTTAGATATATTTACTTCACTTTCAATAGACACTCAGGCAGTCAAATGGTTTAAGTCCTATCTAGGAAATAGACAACAAGCAGTCCTCTGGGACAATAACCTATCAACTCTGCTCCCTATCTCCCTGGGAGTCCCACGAGGCTCTATTTTGGGACCCCTCCTCTTTTCTGTTTTCATTAATGATCTGAAAACATCCCTACCTCAAACCACGTGCATACAACATGCCGATGACTCAACATTAATCTGTGCTGCAGCATCTTCTGCTGAGCTGCAGTATAGCACCCAAAAAGTGTTCATCTTAGTTGAAAACTGGTTCTATAAACGCTGTCTCCTCCTAAACCTCAAAAAAACTAAACTTCTACTGTTCACCCCTACCCAGAAGTCTCCCCCTATCATTTTCACAGTTGTATCAAATAATGGCACTGTAATAGTACCTGACACAACAACTAAACTTTTAGGTGTAACAATTGATCATAATCTTAATTTTGACTCACACATAAACTTAACCATCAAATCAGTTAATAGAAAACTTGGTTTCTTTTACAGGCTAAAACCCTTCCTTACACCTACAGCCAGGACTACTATCGCCCAAACACACCTATTCTCCAGTCTTCTCTATGCCTCCCCAACTTACACTAATCTATCCAAAAACAATCTCAATATGCTGGCCACCTCTTATAATAACATTGCCAGATTTGCCACTGGTTCCCCATTCCGATCTCACCATTGCCAAAATCTGAAAAAACTAGGATGGTTGGAACTGCGAACCCAGCTTCTTCTTCAGCAACTATCACCCACAAGATCTTGTATCATCCCACAAATACTCCCATACTCTCTAACCTTATCAACCCGTATAAAAATCTAAGAACCATACTCTCAGCTAATATGTTACTAGTAGCAACCCTTAAATCCAACAATAAATCTGGTGATTGTTTATTTACTAACACCATTGGAAATTCTTGGAACAAGCTTCCTAATAAACTAATATCCCTAACATCCACTCCACTTTTCAAGAAGCAACTAAGAATCTTCCTAAATTCACAGTGACTATGCCCATGTACTAATCCTGACTGAAACACTTTTGACATGACCAACCTTTTCTAGTTTGTTTCTTTTTTATCTATTGTGTTCTAACTGCTCTAATCTGTTTACACATCAATCCTTGTATATATAAAGCTATATGTTTTTGCTTATTCGTTTCATTTTTTTTGTCATTTTATGTTATATAAACCTAATTAAAAGGCTTTTTTATGTTTAATCAATTTTGGAAATTATCCCCTTATGTCTTTTTTTACTTGTGTATGTCAATTTGTATAACACTATTGTGGAGCCTTTCTCCCTGAGCTTCTACTGAAAATGGACATATATCCAGTTAGGCTAGCCTGGTCAACAAATGTAAAATAAATAAATAAATACTGACAATGCAGTGAATCACTTTTAATATTATGTCTTTCAGAACAGATGTTAAACCAAGGTGTCACCTGCAGAACTGGCAGCAATCGTGAGGATGTGAAAGATCCCATAATATTTATTAATAAAAAGAGTAAGGCTAGCCTTGCTCTGCAATACAGAGTCTAAGTTGGAATACCAACTCGGATCTCCCCTGAAATAGGACACAAGCTTACACTAACTAATCAGGTCAGCAAAACTTAAATAAATTAAATGCATTTCATATTGTGTGATCTCCAGGTATGACAAGGGTGTTAGAGATGACATAACTAAACATAAATAACATTAATACATTAATCTAGAGATCCTAACTTGTATCCTTCCCTCACTGTTGCACACTGAGATTCAAAACTACATGGGTGAGAAAGTGGAAATGAATCAGCTTCACTGGTGGAGTTGGGGGTCTGTGGACTGTGTTCTGATGAAAAGTGGGATAGACTCATCCTTATATTTTGATATAAACACAATTTAAAATGCTTTTTTTGCCTTTTAATATTACAGTGCAGAGCTATAGTGCAGTGCATGCATTTTTTATCTTTATAATTAATTATTTTCCACATCTTCAATACATTGTAATATTCTCACATTATTGCATTAACTTCCAAAAGCAATTTTATACAAAACATTAGACATATTGGACTAATAGCATCATTTCTAGTGGCTTGTTTATTAAGACAATCTTCACTGGTGATACTTTCTAAGTCCCCTTCCCTCTGTTGCAGCACTCCCTCACACTTTCCAAACTCTTTTTCCCACTTACTGATATTCAATTTATTATATTGTCCTTTGTTTCCCATCATCTACATCTTATCCCTTAACTATTTTCTCAGTTTATGATTGCTACCATTTTCCTTAACCTGTTGTTCACATCATGTCCTCTTTTGCGCATTCCATCTCTTCTATCAGTTCTTACACCATCTATCCATCTACTCCCTTTTCCCTAGTCCCACCTTATTCATCTACGCTTTTGTGTATTACACTATGTTCCCTTCTTTCCACACTCTTGCTATTTTCCTAACTTCACCCACCACTGGCTGTAATTCCAAAATTTCTTCTTTAGGACATTTCTGTTTCAGATCCAAACAGACAGAGGTCACTGCTATGAATCTGAATTATGGTCTGAATTATCTCACTCCAGATTCACCTAGCTATGTGCTATAGTTGTTTAATGTCCACACATGACCACCACATATGTAATTGGTCTGCATATGACGCAGCACACTAACAGCATCATATCTGATCTCATCTCTTTTTCGTACATTTAAAGGAGTTCTGCACAATTTGGGGACTAATCTGGCATAAACATCTCCAAATGGAGCTCATCATGCCCAGCACATCTTCCCAGAGATGGTCTTCCCCCAACTCCCTAGACTCTTTTTTCCAAGCTTTCTTCAACCTCTCCATTGCTGCTTGGGTTGTTCCTATTCCCAAAGTCTTGTATATTCTTCCTGTTATACCTTTCTGTTTCTTTTCCAATCTCTTAATACTTCCCCCAGTTCCTTTGGCTTCTCCATTTTACAACTCCCTTTTCCCTTCATCCTACATCCTGCCTTTCCAACCCTGCCTACATATTCTCAATATTTTTTTGCAAGGAACCCACTGTGAAATAACCAGTGCACTTCTCCTACTCCTTTTTTTGCTGAATTTCTTCAAAATATGGACTATATTAGCAAACAAGTCAGAGGGGAAAGATCAACAAAGTTGCTGTATGCTGATGATGTTGCATTACAGGCAGACACAGCAAGAACTTCAGCAAAGGATATGAAAATGGAATGCAAAACTGAAGGCATGTGGGATGAAACTGAGTACAACTAAGGCAGTTGTAATGGCAGCAAATGGAGGAAATCAGAAGAAGCTGAGGATTAAGATAGAAGGGAAAATAGCAGCACAGTTTAATGTCTTCAAGTACCTAGGAGGGGTGGTCAAGGAGAAGGGAAGGCTGAATAAAGAGGTCAAAGATAAAATCAGAGGGGGTGCAGCCGACTGGCACAGAGTATCAGGGACAGTGTATGACAGAAGAATGCCAAAGAAGCTGAAAAGTAAGGTGTACAAAACAGTGGTGTGACCAGTATTACTGTGTGGTATAGAAACCTGAGCAATAAAAGTATAACAGTTTAGAAAGCTAGAGGTGATGGTAATGAAGTGCCTGAGAGAGGTGATAGGATGCATACCATGGGACAAATGAAGAAATGAGGACATAAGAGCAGACACAAAGTAGCTCCAACTGCAGAAAAGGTCAAAGATAACAGATACTGTGGTTTGGGCACATACATAGAAAAGCGTAAGCCAATCTGGTGAAGAAAATGTGGGACAGACATAAAGAAGGCAAGAGGAAACAAGATCATCCGGCCAAGAGGTAGATGTATTGTGTGATAGAAGATCTTCAACTGTCAGGCTTGACGAAGGTAGAAGAGTGCAACTGAAGAGAGAAATGGTGAAAGTTGACACAACAACCCAACCCCATATAGAAAATGGGAGAAAGGGGGTTGATGATAATTCTTCAAAAGAGGCCCAACTTCCAACTACCTCTTCATTTAAGTCCTTCACTACACTAATGCCTCTCTTTATCCAGTCCCTTTTCCTTATTTCCCTTATTTGCCTTCTATTTCTTCTGGGTTCCACCCCTAGAATAAAATGCACCCAATTGACTTTCATCCATATACTTTTGCAAGTTTTATTCTGAGAAAACTCTTGACTGCCTTTTCTGTTATTAGTTTGATTTTGTGGTAAACATCTATATATTTCCCTTCATATCTCTCTCTTCCCACCAAGTCCATTTTCCTCCTTTCAATACTTGGCCCCTTAATCTCTGAATTAGATTTATCATTGTTATATACCTTTTGAAATATGGTGTTTCCCATCCTTCTAACTTTCTATCCTTTGTCCTCTTTCCACTCTCCATATAAACCTGTCACATACCTGCTGAACTCTCCTCTACCAATTATTCTTGAGGTTTTACTCAATATATATTCCCATGTAAATTACACTCAGTAAAGTCATACACCTCACCAGACAAATCCTTTCCTCTAATGTATAAAATTTTCTCACCACTTGCCCAACATTATGCCTATCCTCCCCACTTAGTTCCTCCCAGTTTTTCCTCCTGACCTGTTCTATTTTGGGGGGCAACCTTCCTGCCAAAATACTTCTCTCCATCTTTTGTTTCTTTCACTTCCACAGCTCCAACCTCCTTATTCCCTACTCTTATTACTGCTGACTTTTCTGGATGATTTTGTAACACTTCTTTGTATATGAATGCTCTGAAAATTTTGCAAAATCTGTGAGAGCTGTTTTTCCATATCCTCTAATGTTAGCATAGAGTCATCTGCAAACAAGAACATATTTTTGTTACCCTTGTCTCCATATTTCCCCTCATACTTCTTTAACTACTTTGTACTGAGCATTCAATTACTATTTGGACTAATCCTGGTGAGAGGCATCCCCCTCAGGTACCACTTCCCATATCTAGTGGGACTTGTACAAGACAGCTACTCCCTGAATCTTTCAGTCCCCACTACCTGCTCTATTACCATATGCATAAATTGCAAGAAAACACAGTCAAAAACTTTGTATATCCATAACAGCTATTCCGGCCTTCCTTTTGTCATTCCTTTTAGTTCAGCCTAAAACAATCTGTTGAGTACCTCACTTTTATAAACCCTTCACGTCCGTCCATTATTCTTGATAACACCCATTCTAATATTGCTGTTAAAATTACTGCAGTGTTTCACATTCAGATTATACAACATTTCAACACATCTTCCTGGTTGTCTTTTCTTACATAAAACAATTACATTTGCGTCTTCCAGCATTCTTGTTATTTTCCATTCTTCTGTGATCTAATTACATACATTTGTCAAAGTACTACTCACCTACAATCCTACTCTATTACAGAAATCCATTGGGAAGCTATCCAGTCTGCCTGCCTTTTCACTGGTAAGATGTCATATGGTCTTCATTACCTCCCCTTTTCCAATCCATTTGTTCAATCCTTCTTGTTCCCTTTCATTCAGTACTTCCAGGTTCCAGACACTAAATTGACTTTCCATCCCATTCTTCCAGGCATACATGTCAGGGGTTCAAATGGAGAGATGATAAATCAGCAAGCAAAGTAAAGTAGTATTGCTGGAACTGAATTCATCCTCAAGTCTTGGTGAGTACCTTCACAAGGTGGACCCTGTTTTTCAGAAAATCTCACCAAGACAACATCCCTATAGAGAGTGTATTTTATATAGCATATATCATGGACAGAAGTAGGTTAAAAATAAAAAATAAAAAAGTGTCCAATCCTAGTAGGCTCACTAATGCCAGGACTGTAAAAATGATAGTGTAGAATTCTCAAGACATGGAAACATTTCTACAATGGGTCTAGGTCAGACCCAGAGGGAGGATGCCCCCCACCCTGTTTCAGAAGGAAATAGCAGTCCACAAAAACTGAAAGGCCAAAAAAGAACCATACAGATGTGAGAGTGGACTATTGAGGAAAAGAAAGAAATGATGTATTGTTACTATTACACAAGAAGCCCAGAATTTCCAGTCAGAAAATATACAAAAAGATTAAGAGAGAAATCAGAGGAAAGAAAAATACTTCCACAAGAAAAACTGTCAGAAGCTTCAAATGCCAAATTGTATTCATTAATACAATGGATCCATGAAAACCACTATATATACCAAGAAACCTTGGGCCGTTTGGAAAAATAAGCAACTGAGAAACTATGAAAATATAAAGAACAAAATCTAGAGACTTTTGAAAGGTATAAAAAAGAAATATGGACACGGGAAAGAGAGAGATCTAATATGGTGCAATATTTATGCAAAGGAGAAATCCAAATAATCAAAACAAAAAGGGAGCCCACAAAGATATTCAAAGAGAAATACAGGGAAAGGCATCTAGATATGGACAATTTCACAATAAAAAAGTAAGATCACAAAAAGGGAATGCAGAACAGAAGATCAATAAAGTAGAAATTAAAAAAAAACAAGCTGAAATTATGGAATACTTGAGAAGTGAAGGATTTAGTATAGAAAGCCTAACCCAATTTATAGCACAACATGATGGTGCAATGAATCCCCAAAGTAAGGGGAAACAGGAGGAGCAGGAGACATCTGAAGAAGAAATATGGACATGGGAAAGAAAAAGAGATTTAATATGGTGCAGTATTTATGCAAAGGAGAAAGCAAAACTAATCAATACAAAAAGAGCAGCACCAAAAATATTTGAAGAGAAATACAGACAAAAGCATCTAGACATGGAAAATTTTACAATGCAAAAAATAAGAAAACAAAGAAGACAAGTAGAAAAAAGGATTAGTGATGGAGAAGTTAAGAAATAGAAACTGAGGTTATGGATTACCTGTAAAGTGAAGGATTTAGTGTAGAAAATTTAACTCAGATAACATCACAGTAGGATAGAGCAATGGACACCCAAATTAAAGAGAAACCAGTGGAGCGGGAAGCATCTGATCAGTTAACATATGAAGATACTTTGGAGCCTTCCACAACAAACCAGTGCAAACATTCAGTTGGAGTTGGACAGCAAGTGAAGGAACAGGAAACTGTGGTAACTCTGATGCAGTCAATGTTATGGAGTGATACGCCAGTGAGTTCCCATATGAAAGAGTGATGGATGACACAGGATGAAACTGAAGAGAACGTGGCACAGGAATATGCTCTGGAACATTCTATAGCATGCCTGCAAGAAATGGAGAACAAAGAAGAGTTGCTTGATTTAATAGAGATGGACAGACATATTAAGATCAATGAAAGAAACACACTACAGAAGGTCAGTAAAACTCAGTAAGTTAGACGTTTGATAAAACAAATGAACACACTAACTGTCCATAGAGATTTATGTGATATAACAGAAGTAAAAATGATATATTATTGTGCAGCTAAATTAATAACAGATAAAGTCTTACCACAAGACCACAGGGTAGTAAGGGAAAGGAATGGGAGAAATCGAGTCATCATGGAAGTATCAAATAGGGAAAATTATAAAGCAATTCAGACAAGAAGTGTCACTGTTAGATTATAGAAGAGGGAGAATGGAGAACTGCAAAAAGGGGAAGAATGTAAGTGTGGCATGGATAGACTATTAAAAAATCATTTGACAATATTTCACATTTGAGGATAAAAAAGTGCTTAAAAATGTATAAGACATACCCTACACTGATGGATTGCATTACAGCAACCATGAAACAGTGGCAAACCACTTTGCAGTTAAGCCATGATAAAGGACAAATTATTATTCCAGGGATAAAATGAAAATGGGGATTTTCCGGGGTGACTCTTTGTCATCACTGGTCTGTTTTCTTGCCTTTAACCCCTTGAACTGTCTGCTTAACAGATTAGGTCATGACTATAATCTGGCTTCCCGAAAACAACAAAGTGTAAAGACTTCTCATCTTCTTTTTGTAGATGATTTAAAGCTGCATAGTTCATCAGATGAGGAAATGAAAGCACAGCTGCAACTGCTCAAAACTTTTTCAGATGATATAAGAATGTCATTTGGTCTTGATAAATGTGCAAAAGCAACTTTTGCAACATCAAGAAAACTTCAGTTTGGGACAAGAATGTGAAATAAAAGAACCTGAGCAAGAGGGAGTGTATAAATATTTGGGAATTGATGAAGGATCAGCAAGAAAGCATGCACAAATGCGAATAAAACTTAGTAAGGAATATTTTAGAAGACTTAAATTAATACTGAAAACAGCACTGACATTGGTTTATAGCTTAGACTTTGTTCCTATTTGCTGTTCCTGTACTAACTTACAGTTTTGGAGTGATTGACTGGCCACAAAGGGTGATGGATAGATTGGGCAAGAAAACAAGAAGGATGTTTCATGCTTATCAAATGATTTATAAAAGTCAGTGCATACCAATACTATATGTTCCAGGTTCTGAAGGCGGTATGGGCCTCCTCAAAATTGATTTACATGTATAGATCTGTAATTGTGGGACTGCATACATATTTGCTGACCTGACAAGGGAAAAGAGGACCTCACAAGACCCAAATGTAGTGAAAGTTTTGAAACATGAGGATAATAAGTCTAAGATGACTTCCCTGCTTAATTTAGCAGAAGCATATCGGCAGGAATGGAAATCAACCCAGAAGTAGATAAAAATAAGGCAACAACTGAATATACCAAAAAACAAAAGAAAGAATATAAGATAAAGAATTAGGTGAGAAGGCAAGAAATGTGGAAGATGCATAAATGTAGTTGCAAGTATAGAAAACTCTTGGAACAACCTCATGTTGATCAGGAATCAACCATAAGAATGGCTAAAAAGAGGTAAATTTAAACCAAAACATGAAAGGTTAACTTTGGCAGTCCAAGATAGTGGACTACATGCAGGTTGGTTTACAATGTCCATTGAATATATGGGAGAAACAGACAAATGTTGGTTTTATAAAATAATTGGAAACAGTCGCACATATTGTTGCTGGTTGTGATATAATAATGTGGCATGACTGTTACATTGGGGACTGTGCAAAGCTGAAAACACTGGAAACATGAGCCACAAAGCATCATAGAAAATGATGAATTTTGTATTACATGAGATTATCCATTACCAACAGTTCAAAAAATAGATGCGAGAAAACCAGATATAGTAGTCCATGAAAAGAACACAAAAGTAGCATTGATTACTGAAATTGCTACACCCAGTTATTACTTCGTTTTATGTACAGAGACAGACACAAAGTCATAAAATACCAGGATTTGCAGGCTACCTAGACAGTTCCAGTAGTAGTAGTAGGAGCAATGGGTCTTATGAAAAAAATAATTCACAATCATACTTAGATATGTTATTGATTCCGCGGTGGTATAGCGGTAGCATTGTTACCTCACAGCAAGAGGTTCTCCCGTTCGATTCTCGGCTTGGCTTGGGTGTGCCTTCTGTGTGGAGTCTGCATGTCCTCCCTGCGGTTGGGTAGCGTTCGAAAGACATGCATGCATAAATGGGCGTGCCTTTGTTGAAGGTTGGGTGTTGAGCTGGCACCTCGGCGTTTCATAAAAATCTACTGCTAATCATTAGCGGACTGGAGTTCCGCTGTGGCGACCCCTTACCGGGAAAAAGCCGAAAGACAAACAACTTAGATATGTTACTGATACATGTAACTCTGTACGAATTGCAGAAGGAATCATTACTGGGCACATTGAGGGTGCTGCGAAGAGCAGTTCTGGCTAACATCAAAGACTGAAGCAATACTAATTTCATTAACTTTATTCACACTTTGACTTAGGAATGGGGTCCATTCCCACCATGGTATTAGAAACCCAAAATACTTGGAGAAATTAAATAGTGAGGGTCCATATAATATTCACTGCAAGCATTTCTTATTCCAGTACTACTTTTTTATTGTCTGACATTCCATTTACTAGATCCCCCCATCTAAGGTTTCTTCTTTTGACCTTTGTAATTCTCCACATCAGCAGCTTAGTGTTTATTTCCATTTTAGTCCACCAAAAAGCTCCACTTTAGCTTTTGTCTCTTCCAAGGTCTTCAGTCCCATTTTCAGCTCAATATCTGTTTTACCTCATGTGCTCCCAGTTCCTGTCTACTGCCTTTGCAGGGCAGTTTCTCTACTTATTTCTCTCTTATCCTCAACCTTTCTTCCTTTTTTTTTCTTCTCATCTCCTTTTTCCTTCCCATCAGCCATCCTATCAAAGCCGCTGTTATTCCATTCTGTTCCCTTATTCCCACTTCCTCCTTTTTCTATTTATATAGACCTATGACCACTTTCTCCATCTGCTACATCCATTCTACATCTTCTGCTTTTTACCATTGACCATGGTTTCACCTCCATCCCAGTCCATACTACTCATAGCATGATCAGACATACACTTATCTCCATAAAACACCTCTGCTATCTCTCCTGTTGTAACTGTCTGTCAATAGTCTATCTAGTCTATTCACCTGTTTATTCTCATTCCTCAAAAATGTAAAACCACTTAGACCTGGTTTTAGTTCTTGCCATACATCCATGAGCAGTGCAGTGGTGCAACAGTTAATGTTGTCACCACACAGCAAGAGGTTCTCCTGTTTGATTCTTGGCTGGGGTGCCTTCGGTGCAGAGTCTGCATGTCCTCCCTGTATTCATGTGGGTTTCTTCTGGGTACTCCGGTTTCCTCCCACATTCTAAAGACACGCATCTGGAGAGTTTCTCCCTGGGCCATCCTCTGAAAATAGGCTCTGTCCTAGTGTGACTTCCCTGGTTAAAATTTTTAAATAAATAAATCCACTATTTCCAGGTTTTCCATGCCTAGTTCTAATACTCTTCTGTTTTCATTATGAACTGCTGTTTTCCCTTGCAGTCTGTCTTGTTTGTGAGTTGAAAACCATACTGAAATCTCTACCAGTAATTCCCTTTCTAGCCCTTCTACTTCTCTCATTTTCCAATACTTTTGAACCACTCTCTAAATACCCCCACATCATCTATGTTTGGGCTATAAGTACATCTTACATCCATCCCTATACAATAAGCATGTTTTGAGCCAGAAAGTAAAAATATAAAATACTGATACTGGTTTATATTCTTTATGTCCAAGTAGTGTCACAGTTGCCCATGCACATCCAAGGAAAGTAAAATGCTTACCCCTTTGTCTTTGTGGATTTAAGAAGACAAAATTTTATAAAGAAAATCACAGATGGTATTATTCAAACAGTTTTTGTAAAATTAATGGCAGGACAGTTAAATAGTTAAATAAAAAAAAAAAAAAATGAAAAAAAAAAGAAAGGTAATAATAAATGATGTTCATTTATGTTGTATAATAGTTATGCAAATTACATCAACATTAATCACAAAAAAAAAAAATTAAAAAAAGTTTACAGAGTTGAAAGTGAGAGAGTGAGCAGCTCAGAAATGGAATAAATAGTTAATAAAAACAGAAAAAAAGATAAAGATAAAAGATTGATGATTGCCAGGCAAGTAGCTTGAGTTTTTCTAAAGCATCATTGTTATTAAAACATAAGGACAGATATGTTTAAAAAAACTCTATGACCACTTTTGACTAAAAGAAGGGTTTGTGTGTAGTCTGACCATGTTCTTGGAAAAATCAGAAAAACTTCCTTGTGCATCAGTGGTCATAGGTCAGAAATTCTTCTATTCAACAGCAGCCAAGCAGAAGAGCAGTCTTTTAGGTTAGAAACATTAAAGGGCATGTTACCACCACTCAGAAGAGGTCTAAGAGTCAAGCCCCATGGTGGGGTAACATCCTTTCTAAGTGTTCTCAAATGTAATGCAATGGTGGCAGGGAGGATAGTGAGAGATCGCAGTCTTGCATTCTGACATTGGTGAAATATGCACATCCAGTGAGGCAAAAGCCAGACTGACCTGTACAAATATGACAGGTACTACAGAACCAAGCAGTGATGCTTAACAGAAGTCCTGCTTCCTCCTTTAACACCACAGGGAAAATCTCTTCCATTTAGCTAGAGAAGATTTCTGTGTTGCAGGCTTCCCAGTTTCCCTTCTAATCTTAAGCATATCTTTTGAGAAAAGGTGTCTAAAGGGCAGAAGTGTTAAATCTTCCATACTGTTAACCCGAGTATGCAGTCTTGGGTACACTAAGGACAAACAAGTCAGGACGTTCACATGCTGCAGCAGAGTGAAAGGTTCCTCCCTCGGTATCTCTGTTAGGAGAAAGAACCAATGTGCCTGGATCAAAACGGTGCTATTAGAAGCACCTTTGCTTTGCAATCATCCAGGGTTGTAAGGAAACTGAAAATTAATCATATAAAACAAACCTTCCCAAATGAAAGAGAAGGCATCAGCTTGCCAAGCTTCTTTATGTAGTACTGTGAAGCAGAATTCATTTTGTTGTCTATTGCTTCATGAAGTGTAAATATACATTTCTGGTACACCCCATCTGGGGGCTAGTTGAAGAAAAGCATCCCTGTCCAGCATCCATTCATAAGGACCTGCTTCTGTTCTGCTTAGCTTATCTGCCAGACAGGTTTATTAAAATGTAATGTAGGACTGTCTTAGCTGCATGCCTGATTCAGAAACTGTCTCTCAGTCAGTCATTGCCAGCCTGCACAGTAGTCATGAATGAGTTGTCTTGACTCTTTACACACCACATCATTGTGATGTTGTCTGTTATGGCGTATGACTGTATGATACAGAAACCTGGCCAGTGAAGGCAGAGCAGTTGAGGAAGCGAGAGGTGGTTGAGATGAAGTGCCTGAGATGGCTGGTAGGATGCACACAGTGGACAGATGAGGAAATGAGGACATCAGAGTAGAAACCTAAATAGCTCCATTTACAGAACAGGTCAAAGAGAACAAATTACAAAGGTGGCACGTTCAGAAAAGCAGAAGACAATTTGGGACAGGCAGGAAGAATGCAAGAGGAAATAAGGGTGTCCAGCAAAGAGATAGATGGATTGTGTGAGAGAAGACCTTTTGACAGTCAGGTATGTCTGTCGAAGAAGGTAGGAGAGTAACACTGAATCGAGAGATGGTTACAGTTGAAATGATACGCTGACCCCATGTAGAAAATGAGAAAAAGGGGAGTTGGTGATGCTGATCTTGGCTTCCACACTGGCTTAAAAGCTGCAAGGGCCAAGATCATCACTATTTCCTTTATGTTGATCTCTCTCTTACAATTCTAATTGTCTTAGGTGCCCTGAACCTTGAGTTCCTCTGTGTGGGCTCCTCAGGCTCTGTGCAAGGAATCTGTGATCAGAGTCTGATTGACAGGTGCATGTTTGAAGGGTATCCTTACATTTCTCTGCATTTATTGCACCCACCAATTAAATTCCTACAGAATGTAATGCAGGAGAAGGATCGTTTCTTCTAGAAACTGACTGTGCTATGTATCTAAGAAGTTTTCTCATATGCAGTCGTCAGGGGTATCATCAGGATTATGTGTGACATGTATCCCAGAATGCATAGGTACTCCCTTGCAGAAAGTGACATCTGGGAAGTCTACAGAAACCAACTTAACATGGATTCCAAATTGCTATGATGCAGGAAGGAATTCTGATTGGCTGAGTGTAGAAAGGCCTCTGGAATGCTTTTGTTCTGTATAAATATTCAGGGAGAATGACTTTTTGGCACTCTTTTTACCCTCTCCTGGGTCTTGGCATGGCTAAAGAAGTCAAACAGATATAGGTAGATGTGAATGCTATTGGTTCTACAATATATAGTTACTGGAGTCAGGCTCTTTGCAAAGACCCTAGGAGCAGTAGTCAATCCAAAGGAGAAAGTGGCAGACTATCAGTGATACTCACATGCCTTGAACCTAAAAAGTACCTGTGGTCTTTGTGGATGAGGATATGTAGGTATATATCTTTAAGGTACAGGGTGATCTAACTGCTTATGGGAACAGGAAGAGTAGAAGAAGAGAGCTACATTGTTAGCATTTTAATTTTGGAATCTTTAGACATTTGGTTAATTCTGACAAGTCTGGGCTGGGGCTCCAAAGTCCTTCCTTCCTAGGCAGCAGAAACAATCTGGAGTAGAAACATATATCCACTTCTCCTTTGGTACTTGCTGTCTATGACTCCTTGTATGAGAAGACAGCCTACTAAAGGAACTACCAGATCTCCTTGTCTTCTCAGAAATGGTGAAATCTCAAAAGAAAAAAAACAAACAAACACACACATTGGTTTTGTTAGGAAGTGTAGTTTATGAACTTCTGATATCATTTGCAAGACCTACTTGTCATATGTGATCTCTTTCCATTGATCAACAAACAAGACTAGAAAGCCTCACATTTTTCCCTTCTTTGGTTGGGTAAAGGAGTAGGGGTATCTAAGGGCTGGGGCAGAGGGTCACTTCAGTTAAATTGCAGTAACTAACATTTGTACGTATGTGTCAATTCTGAACAGAAGTATTCCAGTTTATGCAGCTTGCAGTAGTAAAGTTTTTTAGACGTCTACAATCCGGAGTGAGACTAGTTCAAGAAATTCGCAGTGCCATAAATTCTTCAAGAAAAGGTGAATGTCCACTAGCACAGTAGTCCGCTGCCTGTTGTGCTTCGCCAGCTTCTCAAGTGACTCTGAAAAATTTCTAGCCATCTGCAATAGCAGCCTGATCACCTGTTTTCTTGCTAACTGGTAAGACTTTTTTCTGTGTCACATATTTAGTGTGGATGATGTTAACAGTTTGTATATTCTTAAGATAGTTTATTCATATATAGTTTGTATATTATTAGTATGGATATTATTTATAATTCATGCAGGAGTAAACCAAACTTTAGTAAATTGCTATGTTGGTATACACAGCACATTAGTAAATGTAAAACCTTATTAGGGCAGGTTGATAGTAAGGCATTATGCAAATGTATTACAATATTTGACTGGTATCTCAAAGAAAACCATGTGGAAAATGACAAATATTTAGTGTGTGCTTCAACAAAAACTGCATTTTGTGTATTATGCCATAAAATAATATTGTATCATATTGCGAAAAAAATAGACTGTAAAGACAGATCTGAAGAATTAACTAAGGGTAAAGTGTTTCCATTACATTCTGATGTTGAACAGTTATGTCCTGTCACCACATGTGAGTCAAATCAGTTACTGATAAAACCCCTAGTACATTTTGTTACAAAGGAATGTAGTAAACTTCTAAAAGACAGACACAATGAGTTCAGGAAGCTTAGACAAGTTATACATACATCTTTTCAAAAGTGCATAGGAGTTTCAAATTCAGCAGAACAGCTTACTAAAGAATGTCAGAAAGACCATGCAACATCACAGGAAATTCAACTGCAGTTGCAGGATAAAGGAAATAAATTAGCTCAACTGACAAAGACTGGGAACTTCCTACATACACAGTTAATCTGTGCAAAAGAAATATATTTTATAATATGTTTATGTTTTGAAAATGGTTAAACATACATGGTAGGATGGTAGGATCTGATGTCTGGACAAATCATTCTCAAATGTTTTACTTTCATTTAGTTAAAGCAAGACATTTATCAGTACTACAGTAAATTAAAGCATATGACTGCCATTCTTAGCATAGTCAAAAGGTAAATGAAACAGTTATAGTGCATAAAATTAAATGAAAATAGTTAATAAGAATAAAGATTTAAAGTCACAAGACTGACATGCTTGTATAAAGATATACATATACAAGACAGACATGCATGTGTGTTCTTTTCATCTAGAGTACATCTGTTACAATACACAAGAATAACAGGCAGACAACAGCAAATATAAATAATATAAATATAAATGTGTTGGTTAAACTAATATCTATTTTGTTTTTACAATTTGTTTATAATTATATAGTAACACCAAACAGTTAAAGTTCTGAATTTTAAAAAGAAAATCACAGATGGTATTATTCAAACAGTTTTTGTAAAATTAATGGCAGGACAGTTAAATAGTTAAATAAATAAAAAAAAATACTGAAATCCATGTAAGGTAATTGTAAAATGATGTCTATTTATGTTGTATAAATGCATAGTTATGCAAATCACAATCACATTAAAGGAAAAATGCCAAAAGAATTAACTATAGTTTACAGAGTATGAAATGTGAGCTCAGACCTTCCTAGACTGAATAAATAGTTACAGGAAATGCTGAAAAGATAAGATAAACAACAAGACTGATTGTCAGGCAAGTAGCTTGAGTTTTTCTAAAGCATCATTGTTATTAAAACATAATTGTTAAAATGTTTACAGGCAACACTATTTAGTAATTGTCATAAAATGCCACAATTGTGCATAGATGTCACTTATAATCTGTTTGCAAGTAAATGTTAAAAGGACAAAAAAAAACCTCAGTTGCATCAAGTACAGCCAGCAAATGGGCTATAGTATACATACAGTTCAAATCAATTGTGCAGGAGGGTGTAAATACCTACTAGAGGTAGTAAACAGCAAAAGCTTTATAAAAAATGATCAAATCAAATAAAAGTCCATAGTTTGTTAGTAACCTAATAAAATACATGTATAACCAAAGTGTTGGGCTGACATACATTCTATTCTCACAGCATAAAGCAGATAAACAATAGTACAGTACTACAGAGGGAGGGACACTTTCTCAGTTTTACACTGACTGTATAAGCAGTACTACACAAGGGTCTGAAATAAAGCTACAGAAAAAATAAACAACAAGGGTCTGAAATAAAGCTATAGAAAAAATAAACAACAAGGGTCTGAAATAAAGCTACAGAAAAAATAAACAATAAGGGTCTAAAATAAAGCTACAGGAAGAAATATCTCATTCCTTCTTGACAATACTCTTTTAGGGGAGGGAAAAAAACAGGTATTAGTGTATTAGAAATACTGGTAAACTGGATTAAACCTGACAGGATAAGATATCTTACAAGTTGTTAATAGCTATCATAATAGTTATTATTGTATTGTTTAGTATTAAATTGTATTTACAACCTGTTAAACTGTAAAGCTATACAAGAGATAGTTTAAAAAACAAGAGCTGGCTTAAAATTGATTACAGCTATACAAAAGAGAGTAAAGATATGTAAAAAAATTGAACAAGATTGGTCACTATTTTTAATATGTTTTTGGCAAAACAATGTTGGTATAAAAAAAGCATCAATGTTTCTAATTGCTGAGTATGTAGTTTAAAATAACAGAACATATGGATATGGTATCATTTCCACTAGATATTTCTAAAGAGACATAAAAATTTTCCAAGATTTTGCTCAATATTAATGTTATTAAATTTGTAAGATTAGACTAAATGTACTTTACAGTCTTTGTATGTACAAATGTAGAAAATTTCAGTACAAATGATAGTCTTTGTATGTATAAATGCAGAAAAATTCAGTACAAATGAAATTAATGTCTAGTAATGAATATGTGTGAAAAAAACATATTTAAAGAAAACAATGGGTCCAGGATACCTACTAGATTGAAATGCATAAATAGCAAACAGTCTGTGTAAATACATACTGTACAGGATACATCGTAATAAGCTCAAAAGTAATTTGTCAAGTTGTAATATCACTGGTTTTACCCCAGTAAAATAATTGCTTTCAAATATTTATTATCTAAGCCCAGTTCAGTACTTTACCAAAATGTTAATGGGCAGTTCGAAGACATGATCACAATGTTATAGTTAAAATGACATTGAAACTGTATATTTTCAGCAGTGTATAAATGCTTGCAGCAGCACATGGTTCTTGTCTTATAGTTAATTCAACAGTTGCAAAGAGTTAATGAAACAGTTCTAAATCATAAATTAAATTCTGTGATTGCAAAAAAATAAATTGATCAAGTTAAAAAAAAAATAACATTAAAGCAGACACAGCTCATAACTGATAAAAAATATTTTCACAGAATGGTCTGCAAAAGAAAAAGTTGTTAAATACATTCAGTTTTGTAGTAATACTTAATATCATTGTATTAACTATGTAAAATTGCATTTTGACTTGTATCAAAGAAGACTAAAGGGTTTGTTTCTTGTGTTTTCTATATAAAATGTTTTGAGTATGTTTAAAAACAGAGGGAATTGTTAGATTTTATTAATATTAGTCTGAAATTAATTATGTTGTAAATATGCTGAAAGAAAAGGCTTGCTTAAATGCAGAAACAGAGTTTAGTAATATGTGATCAGCAGTCATACTAAATTACCATGGCTTGGAAAAGGAATCTGCTGAATGGACATTTTTCCCTTACAGACTCAAACAGGATGTATGCAAGAACAAAAATGCAAAATCTGCTTTTAAAGAACACTGACATGTTATTCTGCATGAAAAACAGGATATGAACAGATGTTTTTATACAAAGATCCAAATAAAATACAGGATGTTCACACTGTCAGAAAAGCTGATCTCTGACAATGTGTTTTCTCAAAAATATGTTTTTCTGCATAAAAAACAGGATATGCTTATCAGCATTGGCACAAGAACATATGTTCATATACACAGATCCAAATAGAATACAGAGCAATGTGTTTCCTCAAAAATATGTTTTTCTACATGGACATCAGGACACTGTTACAGGATATTCACACTGTCAGAAAAGCTGGTCTCTTACAAGACATTGTTAAACAAGGAAGCTTAGCATTGTTTCTACAGGATAAGCAATTCTCCAAAATAGAAGGACTAAAACTGTATATAAAGAGCTGTATAAATCCAGCTATGTTAGAGGTATGGTAGGGACACAAGTCCTAAGGTAAATGTTATATCTCTCACATCATCTGTACTATATGAGAAGTAAAGTTGGAACAGTACTTTTAAGCTGCAACGTTTGTCCAGTTTGATTTATTATAAACGTTATTGGAAGTGCTGCAAAGTATATTCTCTCATCAGTGTATATTCTGCAAGTTTCTGTATGCAACAGACTGTGAATGCAAATATAACCAGACTTTGAATTTTAGCAGAATCCAGCCAGCAAGACTGAGTGTCTTAAGAACACTTCAAATCCATCCAGGCAAGAAGCAAGAAGCAAGCAATAAGATCAAAATATTTTTTCAGATAAGAGTAGGGGGGTGCATGGAATAGTTATTATTTCTCCCTTTCTGTTGAGTGGCTCTGAGAGCCTCAAGGACTCCTCTTTCAGTTTCATGGCCATTTGTATTATAGCAGCCCATTTATTTTTTCCCTTGTGTTTATTTGCCTTCTCCCTGGCAATGACAGTATACCAAGCTCTCAGAGAACTCATTTTTGTCATAATGTGGAAGAAGGGGTGAAACAGTTACTTAACCGACTGCATAGTTTTTCCCTTATCTAGTATTTGAAAACTTTGGGGTTGGAGGTCCAAACAGCAAACCCTTTTCTAAAAGGGCATTAAAGATGTGCACTTTAACATCCTCAGGCAAGAGATAAAGCCACAGCCAGACCTGCTTCCTAATAGATGACCCCATGGCGGCAGCAATGGACGCTGCATCTACAGCAGCATTTAATTGCATCTTTCCCCATTTGAGAAGCTCACTGGGTTAGTTCTAATGGTTTAGCTTTCTAAGTATTGTCTGGACTTTCTTTGATTTAGTTCTCAGCTCACTGAGACTCTCAACTTGATGCCTTATCATGTGTCTAACAGTTGAGAGCAGTGAAGACCAGAGATGCTACCATACATATGTTTTTTACAGTGCATCTAATATTCTACTTTCGGAGTCACTGGAAACTTTGTGTGTTAGGGGGCTCAGATTCTGGGTCTCTATAAATGGAACTACAATGGGGTTTCTGCTTTGATATTTTTAGCAGTTTTGAACCCTGTAAAACCATTCAGACTTCTTTAGGGCAAAGATCTGGGAGTCCAGTTTCAAGGATGCTAGCAGGAGAGCATCCTGTAAACCTTCTAAAATTAGGAGGATAGCTGGCTGTGGAAAATCCAGGCCCAAAAGGTTGAAATAACATATATGCGCATCAGACAGTTCTGTAACCTCCCACTTAAGTGCTCCTTCATCTTGTACAAGCTATCCCCAAATGATATATCCTCTATTGATGAATCAGAGGACAAGGTGTGCTCAGTTTTTTTTTATCATAACCTAGACAGGAATTCATCTGGGAAGTGAAGATCATCTTCCTCCTACTCTGAATATGTTGACTCCCTGCTAGAGAAGAGTTTCCTTTTACTTTTATTAGGTGAGAAACCAGAGTCAGGTGGCTGGACAGGCTTTGGCTGCAAACCTCTGATAAAATTAATAGTCTAGGACCACCTTAAACCAGACTTGAATTGGGGTTTGGGGAGAGACATGAAAACTCACCCACTATCTGATGAACAAACAATGATCTGGCTGGAAGGATATACTAGATTTGGATGAAAAGGTTTTCTGTTTAAAAGAAGTGGTCATTTCAGAGCCCTGGGCATGCAAACAAAATTCCTATATCTTCACCTTTTGATCTTAGATGTCCTTGAAACAAGCACCTACAGCTCTTCCTTTCCCTTGGAAAATAAAAGAACAGGCATCAAAGTTGGCCACCCTTGGGAAAAAATCCAGACCAACTTGAGTAGTAGCTGTGGCTGATGACATGCCAGGCTGCGACAGCATGGTAACAAACTGACAGGCAAGGATATGGGCTTTAGAGTGCAGACACTGGGGGCAGGGCTGCAAAAAATACCTGTCTGGAGCTGGTGCCCCTTGCATCAAGGGAGACTTTTGTTCTTTCTCTTTAGGGGTCTTCTCTACATATTTTTTCTGCTGGTTATCTGCTTCACGTTTGTAATTCAGAAGACATGGTGGTCGTGGAGGACAAGGCACAAACTTGTTTTTCCCCAAATAATTTGGGGAAGAATGTTCCCTTTTCCTTAATATCTTTACAACCAGTGGTGATGTCCTGAACCATATCAAGTCCAAAAAAATAAACACTATGTGTAGTAATCTTTATGTAGAATCTGCATATCTCATGTACACATACATTTTTGCTGTGGTGAACATACCTTATAAACATTACCACTATGTTCATCCTACCCAAAATTACAATCAACATTTTTAAATATTGTCAAGAATAAGAGAAAGATAATATGCTGGAAAGTTTCCATTAACAGACAGCATTATTGTTTGGAAACTAGGAGGGGAAAACTTAATAAAGATCTGGAAGGTTTGTTTAACAGTATTTTAAAAGGAAGAGAAATGCCAGCATCTTGGAAGAAAGCTGTGGTGGCTATAATACCTAAAGGCAGTAAAGACCCATTGGACCTAGCTTCATATGGGTCCATTTCAATTTTAAATCATGATTATAAAGTGTTTGTCTACAGTAGAATGGCAAAGGTGTTGCAAAAAAATTGACAAATATGGATCAATATGGTTTTGTGGAGAGGATCAAACATTTGACAATATTAATAGAACAATTATGATCCACAGGGAAGCAGAGTGTAAGAAAAATAATGCTGTTGTTGGTGGGTCTCTATACAGAGAAAGCACTGAACAGAGTAAGCTGGGACTTTATGCATGGGACAATGGAAGCATTTGTATCAATGGCATAATAATAAACATAATTAGAAGGATAGATGGGGGATCAGAGGCAACAAGTTAAGTGGGAGGGTTCCTCTCTGATAAGCTGTGTCTGGACAGAGGAACCAGATAAGTGTCCTCTTTCCCCTTTGTTTTTGCTTTATATTTAGAGCCATTGGCAAAGAAAATAAGGGACTGAGAAATTCAAGAATATAATTGATATGGTAATCAAGAAAAGTTGGCTTTATTTGTAGATGATATTATTTTGTACCTGATAAAACCAGAGAAAGACATTTCAGTGTTGTGGAACATTCTGAGACAGTTTCACATCTTTTCAGGATATAAAATTAATGAAGATAAAACAAAGGCTATAGCTGTAAACTATGCACCCACACATGACTTGGTACAGCAAGAACCACATTTATGGGAACACAATAAAATGAAGCATTTAGGAATATGAATTAAAAAGGATTCTATTATGGCAGATAAGGATATGTAGGAAGAGACTAAAAAGATAATACAAAAATTGAGAAACTGAAAGCTTTTGTTTATGGATAGGGACTGCAAGATACAAGCATTGAAAATGATTTTAGTCCCTTTAGTTGTATATACAGGTCAGGAATATTTTTATCAACCAGAGAAGTAGTTGTGGACAACACTTAATAAAGAGTTGAAGTAATTTATCTGGGAGGGGAAGAGGACAAGGGTCAAGTGGGATAAGTTGATCCTTCCAATAGAACAGGGTGGTATAGGATTACCTGATGTGAATGGATATTTTAGAGCTATACAATTTCAAAATGGAGAGAGATGATGATGAAGCATGGGGAAATTCAAGAAATAAGGAGAGTGGGGACATTGGATGCAGATCCTTAAGGAGAAGAACAACAGCCATAAAGAATATTATATTCATAAATTAGCAGAAAGTATTCTAAGCACTAAGCAAGCATGAAAATGGAGAAAGAAAAATTTGCTGCTACGGATGACTGCCATTGGGGGTACAAAGAATAGGAAAGATGGGGCTGGAATTTACTGAAGAAAACTGGCAAAGGAACCAAGGTGCTGGGAGCAAACAACATGAGAGGGAAACGTAACAGAATGGGAAGAGGCCAAGACAACATTTGGACTGCAGGCTAGAGACTGCCTTCCCTATCAGGGATTGATATCAGAGTATAGACAAAGAGAAAGGGATTGGGGGAATCTTAAGTGAAAGACTTGCTCTGGTAGAATTTTTAGTTGAATCTAGAACAGAAGTTGCTGTTAAACAAAGGATAATTTGTAGGCGATATAAAATATTGCATGATAACTATAGGAACCAATCACAGGAGGCTAGAGAATATTGGGAAGAGAGACTGGATAAACAACCATATGGCAAGAAGGAACTAAAGATGGAGAAGGCAGAAATCATTTTATAGTGGAACTGCACTGATGTCATAGAGGCACGTCCACACAACCAGCTGGGGAGAAAGTATGAAAAACCTTGTATGATGAGCTTGACACTGCATCTTTTACAGTAGAAGCCCCGTGGGTTATTACTACTGCAACAGTGATCCATATGATTATCATTAAGTAATGATTTAAACGTCAAGTTTACTTGTTTGTAGTGACGTAAGACTCACCAAAACCTGACTTACTGATCACACAGTACTGCCTTTCTCATGTATCATTAGCAATTTTATTTTTGCAGAGGGTTGCTCCTCATGCAGCCCCTGATGTGAAGCCCTAGTTTCTAAATATGCTACTTCTGAATTGCATACCTCACATAAAAGAGAAATAATACTTTTTCTCAGAGATGGAGTAACTTTGGAGATAGTACATTTTGAGATTGGGGCTGCACGGGCACAGCTTCAATATTAGCAGGGATTGCAAGAAGCATAACCCCCTCCTTTCCTTGCAAAAATACTAGAACTTAGATCACCATTAATTAAATGTAATGCAGTTATCTAGCAGGCAGCAGTAAAAGCATTTGCAATAGACTAAGGTTTATATTTAACTTTGATAAACTGAAGCAAATACCTTGGGCATTACTAAGGTTATACTTTGCATGAGTTGGAATTGGACTGATTTTTTTTCATGCCAAAAGGGAGATATGAGGATCAGCCTATACTGCCTTTGCTCAAACAAAGCAGAATTTTCTGAGTGCCTGGAAATGGAAGGGAGTGGGTTATGAACAGGGAATAAGAAGGAACCCCCCCCCCCAACTTTGTCCTAACTGTTGGGTGTGAGGGTGAAGCATATTCTTGTTAGGATAAACAAAACAAAAAAAAAGGTACACCTTAGTTGTTCTATGTTATTGGAAGACAGATGAATAGATCTTTTTATCCATCACCCATTCATGAACCTAGTGTAGATGACAAGTGAGACAGGCTATCATTTGTTTTGCACTGATGTACGCAATGTACTTGTCCATATACTCCAAAACATGCTCAATACTGTATTTTTGCCATAAGGGAATATGCAGTATTTTGCCCATTTAACAGACAGTTGTGAATCCATAGTCATAAATGGTGTGGCTGAAGCACCTTGTCCAGGGATTGTCTGGCATTGTCAACTATAAAGTATCACAGCTACTGGTTTGGTTAAAGCATCTCTGTAAGATGGATTGGTTTTAGTTTCCTGATAAAGTGTGTCTCTCCTATATTCCTCTTACTTCTCAGGTCTCCACACGGCAAACAAAGCCCTGTTTAATGCATCTGAACCTGCAGTTCTTCTGTATGTGCTGCTTTGAGATTTGTTTTTTCAGTGCAAAGAAAGTCAGAAACTGATGACAAACACATCAGAGAATGGCGCAGTAACTTAGGCCACAGCAGATAAAGGTGACTAGTGAAGGGAGCTGCAGAAGATATCTCCAAGAAAGATCATACTAGTATTATTACTAGCTTTTAACTGTTCTAGATGTGTAGACTTACTGCAAACCAAAAGTAAGAAATATCTTACTGCCAGCAAATGTAAAATGAATCCTGTTTCCTCAGTCCAGAACTGCCAGTACTACAATACTGTTTTCCTCAGTCTGAATATAAGTTTCAGCACACACAGCCTTTTCCTCAGATACAAGTACTGAACCACAGGAGCTACAGAGCAAACTTTGTAACATCCAACTCCACAAGTCAACAGTGCAGAGTATTTGCTGGGATTTCCTCTTCTGATATCCCATGCTGGGCTCAGTTCTGCGAACAAAATGTGTATCTCACTCCTACGAAGACTGTATGTCTCCTGAAGATGTCTTTCTACATCACTGTTGTAGTATTCTTTATGGAAGAGATGCCCCTCCCAGGGAGCCAGATACTCAGCCAGTATGAAAAAGCCTCAAAATGATCGTGTATGTACTGTACATCACATTTATGCTCTTCTCATAGAATGTAAGGCATAAAAGGGATGTATGGACACAACTACCTAGAACTTCTTTTGCCATCATTTCGAACATCAATTTTGCCAGTTGGTCTGAATGCCTTGTTGCTGTACTGAATATTTAGCAACACCAGATAACAGCCCCATTGGAGTTTTGTATTTATTTATTTTTTAATTTTCTTGGTATTGTATCTTATTTTATTACCTAGACGTCATGTCAATGTAGGAGGCAGATTCCCCATAAGGATTGTCACGAACAGTGTATTTTTTGTTTGGGTGCTTCCCATGATCATACCTTTTGTAGTATCTGTAAGGCATTTGTGCCTAAGACACTCAGAAGACTTTTGTCTTCCCTGGCCATTTATCTTGAAAACCAACAGTTAGCCCAGGGTACCATGGCAGAATCCTTTAACCCCGAGATATTCCTGCTAGGTAAAAAGAAGGCCAAGAAGTCTCGGTCGGATTCCTTAGCTATCCAGCCCCCACTGGACATCTCTGTAGAAGCAGCTAGTAGCCCTGTAGATCATTCAGCATCTACATTGGATTCCTCTGCTGCAACCCTGTTGAAGGCCGGCATGGATTCTTCTTTTCACAAGTCCTCTGAGACTTTACAGGCATCTGCTCCAGCTGTTGAGTCAGAACAGTGGCTGATTATCTTGGAGGATCCTAGACAGATTCCACAGATACTGGTCAGGGAGGAAGTTATGGATTCTCATACTGAATCTCATCAAGGGATGGAACCTCTGGCATTTGTTAGGGATGATGTCCCTTCTAAAAAAAGACAAAAACTGAAGCACGTTTCAGTCCTTCCTATGATTCCTCAAAGGGAGTTTTCTTAGGGCTTGCTTTCTGCCTTAATGGTCCTAAAGCCTCTTTAGGGGGTTTTAGTACCCACTCCTCCATGGACCTCTACCCCGTGTAAATGGAACCAGATTCCTCAGATGAGGATTCAGTGTCTGGTGAGGGGTCTTTGTCTGGCTTACAGTTCTGACGAAGGAAGAGTCTATTAGCCCTGAGTCTCCTTTCAAGGAATTGCCCTTTGGGAACACAATTGCTAGGGTGATGGAATTCTTTAAGTGGGATTCTTCTCAAGTGTCTGATATTCAGAGAAGATATTATGAGTTGGTTTAGGTGGATATTCCTAAACCATTGGCAGTTCCTCTTATGTTGGCTGCCTTGTTAGATACTTTCATGGCTACTTCCAAGAATCCTGATTCTCAGCCTCCTGCTCCTAAGAAACCTGATAGGTTCTACAAGGTTCCTAAGGACTGTCAATTTTTATTTAAATGTCCTTCTGCTGATCCTGCTGTGGGGTTAGTCTCTTCTGACAAACCTTCTAAACTTTTTCCCTCTTCCAAACTTTTGCCCTCAAATAAGGATAGCAAGGCAATGGAGAAGACTAGCAAGGAAGTTTACATGGATTCTATTTTGGACTTTAGGGTTATTTATGAGTCCCACATGACCAGGTATGGTCTGGCCTTGATTGCTAAGGCTTGTTAGGTTATCTCTGTCCTCCCCAATTCTGAAGATAAATCCTCTGCCTTATCTTTTTTAGGTTCTGCTTCTCAAGTGGTTCACCACTCTAAGTGTAGTTACGATGCTGCGGATGCCTCTTCTTGTGGTGTGGTTTCTGGATCTGTCATGAGACATTCATGGCTTCATCTCCAGTTTCTACCGGAGGGCATTAAGGCCAAGTTGTTGGAAGCTCCTTTGGATATTACACATCTTTTTGGGACTGCTGGAACTGACACATTTAAGTATCTTCATGATAAAGACAAAGCCTTGCAAGACCTTAAACATATTTTTGTCTCTCCTATCCCTACGTTCCAGAGGAATTATCCTTCCAGGTTTGCTTTTGTTCTCATGCAACCCTCCCAGGCCTCTAAGGGCAGGAAGGGTGGTAGGCAGGCCCCCTCTGCTAAGGCTTCTCAGATTTCTGTGGCCCAGAAGCCTCCTTTATCTGACAAGCCTACTTCTCTTTGACAATTTACCCTCCTACTATTGCGACAGATTCCTTTGTCCCTTCAGCTCTCTCTTTGATTTCCAAATTGCCATTTCATCAATTCAGACTCTTGGGTTCTTACTATCATCCAAAGGGTTACTTCATGGTATGGAATCTCTCCTTCCTTTTTCAGGGATTCCTCAACCTTCTCTAGAGCAACTTCCTAATTTCCCAGAGGTTCTAGGTTCCCTATTTAACCAAGGAACCATTCAACTTGTCCCCCCTTCCCAAGCGGGAAAGCATTTTTATTCCAGGATGCTCCTGGTTCCTCGAAATACAGGCACTTGGAGACCTGTTTTGGATCCCTCCCAGTGCAACATCTCTCTCGAGATCCCTTCTTTTTGGATGCTTACTCTTCAAACTCCGTTTCCTCTTTTATTATCCCAGACTTTTCTGGTGTCCCTGGATCTGAAAGATGCTTACCTTCATATCCCTATTCACCCTTTCTTCAGGAAGTGTTTATGTGTCTTTCTTCCTCTCATTTTCAGTTCTCTGCTTTGCCCTTTGGCCTCTCAGCTGCCCCAAAGGTATTCACAAAGTGCCTAGCTCCTGCAATTGTCTTCTGCAGGCTCCAAGCCATTCAGATTTTTCCTTACCTAAATGATCTATTGCTTCAGGCACCTTCACCCAGTTGATAGTTACCGGATCTCCAGTTCATCATCTCACTTCTTCAAAGTCTGGGGTTTACTATCAACTTCCAAAAGTCTGTTCAGACTCCCATTCAGGATTGTGTGTATCTGGGATGCAGGATTCAGATGGTACAGAATGTTGACCTCTTTTTTTCTCCAAAGGTAATTGTCATTGACAGCATTTTTTCAAGTCTCTTCTTCCTCTGACTGCCATGCCAGTTAGGGAGTTTCGTCAGGCTCTAGTATTCATGGCCTCTTCTATTCCAGTGCTTTATTTTGCCAGACTGCATATGGGGAAGCTTCGATGGTACCTCAAGTCAGTTTGGCTACAGCATCGTCACCCTCTGAATTTCAGTGCACCTCTTCTTTTTTGTCTTAAGAAGAAATTCAAGTGGTGGATTAAACAGTTCTGTCTCAACCCCCTTTTCAGTCCCCAGTCCCTTCTGAAGAGCTGTTTACTGACACCTCCGACATGGGGTAGTGGGCTTCTCTTGGCCACCTGAAAGTTCAGGGTCTTTGGTCTCCCCATCAAAAGTCAGACCATAACAACATCAAAGAGATGAGAGCTCTGATTCTGACCCTAAAGGCCTTTCACCCCATGTTCTGTCTAGGCCCCTTGAAGTTGCACACAGACAACACTACAGTGATGTGGTATGTCAACAAGCAGGGGTGCATGAAATCTTACCTCATTTGCAGGATGGAGCTTGAGGCTTGGAAAGTGGCACTCAGTTATCAGTTAAGTTTTCATGCAAAATAGATTCCTTCAGAGCACAATGTAGTGG
This sequence comes from Protopterus annectens, assembly GCF_019279795.1. Taxonomy (NCBI): domain Eukaryota; kingdom Metazoa; phylum Chordata; order Ceratodontiformes; family Protopteridae; genus Protopterus; species Protopterus annectens. The sequence goes on from NC_056748.1 coordinate 463,180,883, forward strand.
AAGACTTTCTGAGTAGGTCCAAAACACAAGCTCACAACTGGATGCTTCAGAGACGTGTTTCTGGACATTGCCCATCAGTGGGGTATTCCTCAGGTAGATCTTTTTTTCTCCTCTGAATAGGCAGCTTCCTTTCTTCTGTTCCAGAGTGCCATTCCATCTGGCATGGAAGATGGATGCCCATTCCTTTCCTTGGATGACAATATTTCTTTATGCTCTTCCTCCTCTTTCTCTATTTCCAAGAGTCCTGCAGATAATTCAGCTGCACACCCCACCCCCAAAATCTTGCTACTGACTTCTTTTTGGCTGAGACAGCACTAATTCCCCCTCTTAATTCATCTGGCCAGGGGCAGTCATCACAAGTTACCTCTCTGGCTGGATCTCCTCACACAAAACGATGGGTCTCTCATCCACCCCACTTGTCCACCCTGCAACTGACACTGTGGGTGATAGGGCTTTGATCCCTTTCAGGCACCTGAGGACATGCTCAAAGTTTTACAGGAGGCAAGGAAACCCTCAACCAGAAAATCTTATATGTACAAATGGAAAAGATTTTTGGTTTGGTGCCATGCTTATAACCAGTGTGTGTGTGTGTGTGGGGGGGGGGGTCCCCTGGTCCTCTCTTATTTGTGTGAGTTGCTCTAGTCTGGCTTTGCCTATTCTTCTGTGAAGGCCCATTTGTCAGCCATTTCTAATTGTCTGCCCTGGAATTCTACTTTGACTTCTCATCTTGAGGTCAAACAATTTCTTAAAGGCATCCTGCATATTAGGCCTCCAAAAAAACATATTAGCTCTTCTTGGAACCTTAATTTTGTTTTATAAAAATTGACTCAGGCTCCATTTGACCCTGCAGATTCTGCTTCTTTGCAACATTGTACCTGGAAGACTTTGCTAGCTTGCTCTTCTGCTGTGAGAGTTTCTGACCTCCAGGCCCTTATGGCCATTCCTCTCTTTCTTTTTTTTATCCTAGATCTTTGGGTTTGGCTGTTTCTGAGCAAACCATCTCCTTCTAGATATCTAAGACCATTTCCTTTTATTACTCTTTTCATGGGAAATCTCTGTCTACTTCTGTTAGACCTCATTACACTAGGGCTATTGCCTCTTTTGGTGGCTTCTTCCAGGGGTTGGACACTAATTCCAGTCTTGAAGCTGCTACTTGGTCTTCAGTGCATAACTTTACTAAGCATTATAAGTCAGATAAGATTTCTAGGGCCAGAGCATGCTTTGCTGAAACCATTTTATGTGGTCTGTTGAGGACTCGTCAGCCTTCCACCTCTCATTCTGTTTCTTGAGCTGTTTTACTCTCCCTTCTATGAAGAATACTGCAACAGTGGTATAAAATGACATAGTACAGTTGTGTAAAATCTTACCATAACAGTTGATGTCCTACTCTTCACTGTTGCAGTATTCACTCCTTTCCTCCAACCCCCTATTGTTTGTTCTGCATTTTTTCCTTCTAGATGTAGACTCCTTTGCCCTATGGCAATTTTACTCTTCTGAGGCAATTCAGTTCTAGGTAGTTGCATCTGTACATGCCTTTTATACCCTATGTCTGTGCAGGGAACATAAATGTGACTTACACTGCATACAAGATCTTTTTTTAGTTTTTTTTTCAAATTGGCCAAGCTTCGGACTGCCCGGTTAGGACATCCCTTCTATGGAGAATACTGCAACAGTGAACAGAAGGGCATCTACTGTTATGGTAAGATTTTACACAACTGTACTGTATGCTTTTTAGCAGTAGCACTAGGAAAAAGGATAGCAGCAGTAAACTTTAGCCTAGATATCAAGAGTATCCTACCACCAAATACACAAACATAAAACAAAATGATGCTCTCATTCTTTTAAGAACTAATAAAAATAAAGCTTTATAGTAACAGCAGAGAAACCTGATCAGCAAAACAGAACCAGAAATACACTCAGTCAAAGTAGACTTCAGTATCAGAGCAGACTTAATTCCTTGTCAGTAAAAGGGTATGAGGGTGCAAGTGCCTTCTGCAGCAACTATCTAACTTATGTAGCTATGATTATCAGAACCCTCACACAACTATATATTGTTCACTACAAGTATCACTGCTATAGTACATTCATAAAATGAATTAAAAATAACCAATGTGTGAGGCAGGCCTAACCACAGACACAGGAACAATAGACCACATTTTGGAGAACTACAGTGGAAAATCCCCTCTACTTCTGGACTGGACATCCAATCCATAGTGCTTTTGAAATGTTTGTGTAGAAGTCCAAATGGCAGTTTCATAAATACTCTAGGCAGAAATGTTCTTGGAGAGCACAATGGTAGCAGCTGCCCTGGCAGCCAGAATCACTTGTCACAGTAACAGGCAATACAGCATGCCAGCCATTTGGAAAGAGTTTGCTTAGCTACTTGTCATTGCTGTTTGCAAAGCATAAAATAAATAAGAAATTACACAGTCTATCCCAAACCCTTGGTTTTGTTTGTGGAATACCTCAACTGTCTAAGCCTGTGTTATGCAAGATTGTCTCTTTATATCTGCAAACTTACAACTGAATGACTGACAACAGAGAGTTCAGAGACCACTTCAAGGACGAAGGAAGGATTTAACTTAAAGAATACCCAGTCCTTGCTGAAGATAATATATAGTACCCTGTAAATAAGGGTCTATAATTGGTTATATTTGTTATTCCATCTTAAAGGAGTTTCAAAGTGTCTTTCAGACTAAATATTTGAATTCAGATATACTAGCAATATCAAAGCATAGCAGTCAGCTTTTCTATAACACAATTCAGGGCCCAGGCTGGAGAGAGAGGGCATCTAGGTGGCTGGAAATGGAAGACCCTTTTCAAGAATTAACTGATAGATTAGTCGAAATGGGATGCATGCATAGCTGCCTACTATGTGCACTTTTACTGAAGGGTAAGATAACCATTACTTAAACTGCTCTGAAGGATATTGTAGGGTTTGAGGTATTACACAGGAAGTGGAAGCTTATTGCTTTATTTTTGCATCAGTCTGAAAATGTAAGCTAGACAAATATTACTTCCTACAGACTGTTCTTCCTGCTTCTTAATGAATACATACAGAAACTGGTGAAAATAAATGGCTAAGGGACAGACTATCTTCCATGCTGTAAGATTTTTGGCTCTCGAGGTCTGGATGCAACACTTACTCATCCTGCTGGGAGAGAAGCTTGCACTGAATGAAAAAAACACAGTGGCTCCCCTATTATTTGGTTTAACAGAGTCTTTGCTGGTTTGGAACTCAGCACTTTTTTTTAGCAAACTCCTACATCTGGGGATGTCAGAGCACTTGGTCAAGGTATGCCATGACAATGTTCAGTTACATGAGTAAGCTTGTCTCAGTAGCCTGCCAGTTCATCATCTAGCCAGCAGAAAGTTCCCACCTGCAAATCAAGAAAACACAGTGCAGCATTTGACACATTATTAAACAAGTGTTATGAGAATATGTGTGCTCTTTGAATATGTGTTCCAGGCAGGTATGTCCCTAGCCTTGACCAGCATTCTGCCCTCACCTTGGATGATACCGCAATATGAACAAAAAATGATTGACTTCAACAATTGGCTTAGTTCCTGGTGTCACTCTAAGGGGATCCAGTTCCTGTCAGCCTGGGATGACACTGCTGATGGACCATGCTGCTTTGCCAGAGATGGTCTTCATCTGTCATCTCTAGGCTTTCGGTTACTGGCTAAGGCACTTGCCTTCTCCATTGTGCCTTTTATAGGCAAGGTCTCAAGAACAACATTTCTGATGTGAAAATATCACACAAATAAATTAAAGGTTATGCTGCTAAACGATAGGAGTTTAAATCAGAAACTGCTCTGTCTCTGGAAGCATTCCTCTCCGTGGAGGATGCTGACATCTGTGCAGTCACAGAAACTTGGTTCAGGGATGCAGAGAGTACCCCAGCCTTGCAATGCCTTCCACACTTTCAGACCGCAAAATGAACATGTGAGAACCAAAGGAGGAGGAGTATCTATCTTCAGCAAAGATAAGTACAGCTCTAGACTGGTTAGACAGGAAAACTCCATGGAGTTACTGCAAGTTGAACTAACTGTGGGTAAGACCCTCCCCCTTCAAGTCACCGTTAGCTATAGGCCCCCTTCAATGAACCAAGATACCCATGCTGCTTATTTGGATCTACTCGAATCAATCAAATTACAACCAAATACTCTAATCATGGGAGATTTTAACTATCCCTCCATTGACTGGGAAACTTATATGAGTACCAACATGCTCACACAAAGGTTCCTAGACCTTAACACTAATGTATGCAACCCCACAAGGGGCTCAAATATTCTTGACCTGGTCCCCACCAACATGGGTGACTGTTGCACCTCAAGTACAGGACCCTCTTAGGTGAAATCATGCTAAAAAATTTCACCAAAGCTAATTATAACCTCCTAAGGATGGTATAAATTTCCAAGCTCCTATTCCCACAGATGGCACTAACAAATATACTAAGGTATACACAAAAGCCCTGTACAAACACTTACGCAAATATAATGACAAAGCTGTACCTGAAAGGATCAAAATAAGATCCTCAAAAAACAAGCCTCCCTGGTGGACATCTAGCATTAATAAATTATACAACAAGAGGAAGAAGTTGCTGTCTAAGCATATAAAAGAGAGGTCCCATGACTGGAAGAACACCCTCCTCTGCTTGAGCAGACAAATAAGACACCTTATAAAATCCAAAGGAGCAAATGAAAAAGAAAGCTCGAATGCTTGGTAATACGTAATACACTTTATTCTACTGAGACTCCTATTCCTTCAAACACATTAATGCTGTACAGAAATATATCCTGCGTTTTCGTTTCAAGTGACTTCCTCAGATGAAGAAAACTGAATGCATACCTTTCTCTTTGCCCATTCAATGCAGAACTTGGAAGAGCCTTTAACAACTCAGGATCCATTCAGTGAATTGGAGTGACCAGACGGCTCAGCTGCAAAAAATTGAAAAAGCTGAAAGCTCTCCAGGTGTAGCATCTCTACTCCTAGCACCCTGCACCTGATTAGTCAAGGCCTGACTAAGAATGAACATCATGCAAGGATATGCAAGCAACTGTCTCCGTCAGTTTACCTTGATATAATCTCTACAGCAGACAACCATCTGTTATACTCCAAGAGCCGTCTGGTCACTCCAATTCACTGAATGGATCCTGAGTTGTTAAAGGCTCTTCCAAGTTCTGCATTGAATGGGCAAAGAGAAAGGTATGCATTCAGTTTTCTTCATCTGAGGAAGTCACTTGAAATGAAAACACAGGATATATTTCTGTACAGCGTTAATGTGTTCGAAGGAATAGGAGTCTCAGTGGAATAAAGTGTATTACGTATTACCAAGCATTCGAGCTTTCTTTTTCAATTGCTCCTTTGTATTTGTGTTGGCTGGACTGTTTAGAGCAATTGATTTCCATTTGTTGACCTTATAAAATCCTCCAAGGGCAACTTCAAAAAAATTTAGCAACCATAGCTAAGGATAACCATAAGGCATCCTTCAGCTATATCCGTAACCTACGAGGTAAGATCCAGATGTATACTGAACTAGCTGTGGATGGCATCACACACACTGATCCTGTGAAAATAGCAAACCTATTAGCCAATAGGTTTGGTGAAAATTTCACCACCCTGTCCCCTCCAAACATTCCACAAAGCATTCCCTCTATGTCTCCCCAACCTTGCATCTCCAAAAAGCAAGTGACTAATGCTCTCTCCAAGGCCAAAAAGCCCGAATGGCATCCCAGGTTGCATTTTAAGTGGTCTAAAACATGAGTTAGCAACTCCATTAAGTACTCTGTTCAACCATAGCCTGAGTACTGGTTTTGTCCCTGCTAAATGGAAAATAGCAACCATCATCCTACTTTATAAAAGGGGTACAGCAACAGACTGTGGGAACTACAGACCCATATGCTTAACCAGCCTCATCTGTAAGGCCATAGAATGAAAATCATCATGGACCTTATAAATAAGGATGTAGGTAATCTCCAAACCATAGATCTGACACAGTTGGTTTTGTCAAAGGCAGGTCATGTCTGTTAAACTGGTGGACTTCTTCAAAAATATAACCAGAGCCATAGATGAAGGCAAGTCTGTGCATACAGCCTACCTTGACTTAGCCAAGGCCTTCAGCACAATCCCACATTTGGGCATCATTGATAAGCTCTCTGAATATCAACCCTTATGTCATCAGGTGGGCTGCTAATTGACTCACTGACAGATCAAACTCAGTCAAAGCTGGGGACTTTACCTCAGCCAGCAGACCTGTCACCAGTGGTCAGTGTTGAGCCCCCTGTTGTTTGGAATATACTTCTCAGAAGTTCTGGCTGACTAAGTTTGCTGATGACTGCAAATTAGGTGAATCATCGAATCCTCAAATTATGTCAATATATTTCAAAAGGGTCTTACACAAATCAATGATTGGTGCCAAAGACATGGACTCAAACTCAGTGCTAAAAATGCATTATCATCTCCTTTGGTAAAACGATATCCCTGCAGACTATCATAATACCCTAAGTAACAACTCAGTAGTGAGATACTTGGGAACTCAAATTGAGTGTAGCCTAAACTTTGAACACAATGTGTCTACTGTGGTAAGGAAGGCATTCTACAGTGCACACCTCATTAGCAAAGGCATTGCCTCAAGAGTGAAAGAGGTCATAATACCCCTGTACTCAACCCTCAATCAGGCCAATAATTGAGTACAATGCTCCCTTTGGTATGTACCTTACCAGGCACCTGCAGCAACTTGAGACACCTCAGAGATTTGTAACCAAGAAAACTCAGGGTCTCCAGCAGATATACACTGACAGACTGAAGTCGCTGTCACTGTACTCAATAGAGTACAGACTACTTAGAGGAGACTTCTGCCTGGCCTACACGGTAATCTCAGATCCAAACCTAATGGAAATGCTCCACATCCGCAAGTGAAATGGGACAAAGGTCACCCACTCCAAGGACCTTAAACTAGCCTGTGACACAAATAGGACCTGCAGGAGTGACAGATGTCTCTGAGGTTGCCACTCCTCTGAGATAGGCTACCAATTCACATAAAAAATAGCCCTCTATGACCCTAAGTGTAGCCTGGATGGATGGATAGGAAACCGTAAATTCCTGATGGGAATTTCACCTATGACCCTCCTAGATATGGGCAGTTGTTGCTAACCAACATCTTGAGTTTGGGTAAGATCCTTTATACTTGTTTCTTCTAGCATTATATTGGGTACACATGGCTAGGCTTATAAAGACCTTTGGGTCAATAGCCCAGAAACCACCTATGAGAATATACACTTGCCTGACTTACAGGGAACTCTAACAGCAGCTGTTGACATGAAACCCGCTCATCCACAGTGGGATGGGGAGGAGGGTATTCCTGACCCACCAAGGAGGGACCATTAGTAGACCAAATGAACTGGTAGGAATGTATTACATCTGACATTTATAACAGTCCTGGATGGGTCCCTGACCACAATGAATTTCAGATAGTACCACCAGTGTGGAGGGAGCTAAAGGATTGCCCTGTGCTGCAGCTCAGATGTCACAGACCTATAGAAAGTCTTTCTTAAGAAAGTCCAGTCTCTGTAAAAATGAACACCAACAGCCTGCAGCACAAAAATATGCAACTGAGATATTCTTGAAACAAGAACTGAAGGCTGGGTTTGACCACAGCATTTTCCAAAGGGTGTTTACTGAAATGACTACAACACAATATCTGGCAATCCATGGTAAATGCCATCCCTTCTTTGTCTAGGTAGAAAAAAAAATTAAAACAGCTTGTCCACCTTTGCTCTCATCTCATCTGGATGCTTGAAGAGGTGGAAGCAGAACTGGGGACAACAAAGGAAGACACAAAAAGGAGAGATAAAACAAACTGTGATCTCTGTATTCTTCATGAATGCTGCCGACACAGTAAAGTACAGGTTCCTACCTTTAGTTCAGCAAATCAGGAAAAAGTACACACACATACATAACATAACATATATTTATGAGTATAATTTCCTATCCAACAGGCATATCATCATCTGTTTGGTTGACAGAAACAGATGGTCGACATGTACAGCAGACAGACAATTCTTGAGTAGGGGAATATTCTCTTTGCACTGTGTGATCTCAGAATTACAATATACAGTGGATATAAAAAGTGTATACACCCATGTTAAAATTCCAGGTCTTTCTAATATAAATAAATGAGACCACAATAGATCATTTCAAAACTTTTCCCACCTTTAATGTGACCTATAACCTGCACAATTCAATTGAAAAACAAATCTGTTAGGGGAAAAAATATAAAAACGTACAATAAGCTGGTTGCATAAGTGTGCACACCCTTAAACTAATACATTGTTGAAGCACCTTTTGATTTAATTACAGCATTCAGTCTTCTTGGGTAGGAGTCTATCAGCATGGCACATCTTGACTTGGCAATATTTGCCCACTCTTCCTTGTAAAAGCACTCCAAATCTGTCAGATTGTGAGGGCATCTCTTGTGCACAGCACTTTTGAGGTCATCCCACAGATTTCCTATTGGATTTAGGTCAGGGCTCTGGCTGGACCATTCCAAAACTTTAATTTTCTTCTGGTGAAGCCATTCTTTTTTTGATTTGGATGCATCCTTGGGGTCATTGTCATGTTGAAAAGTGAAATTCCTGTTCATCTTCAGCATTGTAGTAGATGCCTGAAGGTTTTAGGCCAAAAGTGACTGGTATTTGGAACTGTTCATAATTCCCTCCACCTTGACTAATGCCCCAATTCCAGCTGAAGAAAAGCAACCCGAAAGCATGATACTGCCACCACCATGCTTCACCGTGGGGATGGTGTTCTTTTGGTGATGCAAAGTGTTGCTTTTGCGCCACATGTACCTTTTGGAATTGTGGCCAGAAAAGTTCAACCTTGGTCTTATCAGACCATAACACATTTTCCCATATGCTTTTGGGAGACTTGATGTATTGTTTTGCAAATTTTAGTCAGGCCTGGATTTTTTCTGTGTAAGAAAAGGCTTCCGTATTGCAATCCCACCCCATAGTCCAGACATATGGAGAATACGGGAGATTGTTGTCACATGTAGTACACAACCAGTACTTGCCAGAAATTCCTACAGCTCCTTCAGTGTTGCTGTAGGTCTCTTGGCAGCCTCCCTGACCAGTTTTCGTCTTGTCTTTTAATCAGTTTTGGAGGGACGTCCAGTTCTTTGCAACGTCACTGTTGCCCCATATTTTCTCCACTTTTTGATGACTGTCTTCACTGTATTCCATGGTGTATCTAATGCTGTGGAAATTTTTTTGTACCCTTCTCCTGACTGATACTGAATGCTGTAATTAAATCAAAAGGTGCTTCAACAAAGTATTCGTTTAAGGGTGTGCACACTTATGCAACCAGCTTATTGCACGTTTTTTTATTTTTTATATTTTTTCCCCTAACAGATTTGTTTGCTTTTCAATTGAATTGTACAGGTTGTAGGTCACATTAAAGGTAGGAAAAGTTTTGAAATTATTTATTGTGGTCTCATTTTTTTTATATCACAAAAACCTTGCATTTTAACAGGGATGTGTACACTTTTTATATCCACTGTATAATTAGCAAGGAGTTGGGGAGGCAAGCCACCTCCCCTCACTTGGGGTTTCAGGGAGCTTGCCTCCTCAGAAAAGCACATTTTGGTTTAATCTACACTGGGGTAATACTTGGAAAATGTGAACAATGTGTCAATTTTCTGTGTTTTGACATTACTATGTTAATATTCGGAACATAGATGTTGTTCCCACTCAACTACAAGTGTGTGTGCACTTCAAAATATTGAAGAAACAAATCACTAAATGGCAAAAGATAGAAACTCAAAAATTAAAAAAAAAATGCTATTTTTTTTCAAGGCAGGCAAACTCCCTTGCAGCCCCTCACTCCCTGCTAATTTTATATACTAACTCAAAGGCCACACAACAGCAGGGAAAGGGCAAATTTTCACTCTCCACTGTACCACAACCTCCCACAAAGTAATGCCAGCCTTCACAAATTGTATGAGTAGTTAATTGCTTCTGCTGACATTTGACTATATGAAGTGTTCCTACATAGCAGAAACAGCAGTGTGTTTGCTACTGTGCTGTTACAAACTGAGATTGCAGTACATTCATGCACAGAAAGGATTGGTGGCATGTTTCTTAGAAAGTATAACAGGGAATCATTGGAAATGATGGTGCGTAAACTGAGTCTATGTACAGATGGCATAAAAATAACTTTGCATCAATTTAACTCAGAACAGCTGAAAAAATATAACAACACACCAAGCTGTATGAAACACTCCAACACTTGCAAAACATTAAAAAAATATCATAAGAAAGCAAGCCAGAAGGAACAAGACGAAGACAAGGATAAAAGCAAGAATACTGGAATGGAAGAGGGGTCTGTGAGTTAATGTCAGAACCGAAAAAGTGAACAAAGATCAGGAAGGGAAAAGGTGATCCTGCAAGGTAAAATATCAGCTAGCATAATCCCTAGCACTGAAGGGCAACAGAAAGGTTAGTTAGTATTCAGACAGACTGCTGAGAGATGGAGTTATCCAGTTTGGGCAGATCCAATCAGACACACCTACAGGGACCAAGGTGGAAAAGAAAAAAAAATACTCATAAGGCAGTATTTTCAGTAAATTAGTGAAACATTGAGCCTTCATGCAAGTAATCACTTGTTTAAACTATTGTTCGTTGTATATGTTAACTTGAAAGAAATCCAAGCTATGTATTCAGAATAAAAGTACTATGAAATATATTAATACTATGCTTTTGTAGTTACAGTTATAATGTGGTCTGCTGAAGAATATGAAAGTCATGCACTCCATTACAAACTGGTTTCACTAGAGCATTCACTCATAACTTCAAGAGAATGGTTTAAAATTGTTCTGGAGACTGAACGTATTAATAGATCTCCACAATAATAATTGGATATTAATGTATTTATATGCATCATGTCAGGATGTCTGGCAAAAAGAACACTCTCTTGCCATACTTATTCAAAGCTTTAGATCCTCATCTGATTGCAGGGCTGGGAAAACTTAGAAGAAAAGTTCTTGTACCAGTTAATCACATGATTACTCACTTTTTGTTCCATCCTCTTCCCAAACAGAATTGTCAATAGCTGTAGCCCTACTCCTCATAAGGCCGTACATTAGTCTGAACTAAAAATTCTATGGAACCTTGGTTAATGCACAAGGCACTGTTATACAGTGAAAATTGCCAGAAGCTTCTTCTGTTCTTTAAGCCCTTTCTTGGTTCTCAGATAACTCAAAAAGCAAGTAACAGGAACTTTGACTCTGAAAACATAAACAAAAAGGGGGAGGGTTTATAATCCAAACTATATACTCTTTTCTGAAGGGACCAGGGAGAATATGTTTTCTGATACAGCAACAATAAAAAAGCAGGTTATAACCAACATCATGTACCGATGCCATAAGGTACTGGACAGAGAACAGCTTTACTCAAAGGCCTTCTTTTATATCGATTACTTTACATACAAATGTACCACTTTTTCGAGGAGGATCACTCTTGTAGTAAGTCATGAACAGTGTTGTCACATACAGTGGAGGGACAGTTACAGCATTCCAAGTAGCACTGTGATTCCAAAACCTGTCCTACCTCAGGCTGTGCAGTTTGTTTTATGTCGTAGATTTGGACTGTGGTCTATATGACAGTTTCCACACTGCCTTCTACAGAAACATTCTTCAACCCTGCTGTTGATAGCCAGTATCATAACATATACAGAGAAAGACCTGACTACAGCTTAGGTGACCTGGTGCTGGCAAGACAGGATAGGATGGGCATACCTCATTGTTGATCTCTAGAGTCTGGCGATGGTGAAGAACATTGGCTGAGCTGCCACAAAGGTGGGATGATAAACCAGCCTATGTCCCCATGTTTGTACATTGAGACTGGAAAACTAGGACTCAATATAACAAAAAATCCTCCATGACAGCATTGATGATGCTAGCCCAATCTGCTTTTTATGCCTCAAAAAATTAAAAGTATGCTCCTGCTGATGTGGCTGCTGCCACAACAGAACACCTGGTAGTAAGCATTAAAAATTAAGGCTACGAACTGTTAACAAGTTGCTTCCTTTTGTCCATGGTTTGATTCTGTCAGACTCTATTTTACCTAAGTGACTCTGAGCAAGTCAATTAAACAAGATGTGCTCCTAGGTTGCCTAAAAAGTTCTATTTGGATCAATGCTATTCCCCCTATTTAACAAATAAATGTGCTCTTATTAAGCACTGTAAAGTGCATTTTACTTGTTATACCAAAAGATAATACAATGGGCCAACCACCTAGTCTAATGACAGGGTGTTCTCCTTTCTATGTCTTGAAAGGAACAAAAGTTGATCAGTTTTTCTGAGCATCCTTGTGTAGTACATGAGCTGTCTTTGTACAAGAAAACAAATGCTAAAGATATTTGCCTGAATTAGGGTGATTTAAAAACTGGCAATTGAACAAAATGACTCAAATATATTAGTGAGAGTACTTTTGGCATGAAGAAAGGATTAACGTTTTCCCAATACTTGAAATCCAAGTTGGGTGCTTTATATGAATGCCTGCAGTTCTAGAATCTTTGCAACTAATGTAATTGTTCATAGGTTCATAGGTTCATAGTTTAGTACTAAGCTAACTGCCCTTACGAGCCATTTTAAGCCTAGCCAATTATCCTCAGAGACTGAGACTTAAACTTTGCACCTTGTTGTTGTTGTCAGAAAAGGTAAGATACCTTACAGGCTGAACAAGGACAGTAGGTGATGTTTAATTTTCTGTTCGTTGCCAGAATCTGTGATGTCACTAGGGCACAAAGTATGCATACATCTCAGGGCTGAATGACTGGTGATAGATCCCTTTGAATATATGAGGTAGGAGATGGTTGGGCTCTCTGAGTATACTTAAAAAAGCTGGAAGGCAACTAAGCTTCAGCACATAGCTCCATACATCTTATCACTGGCATTTGGGACAAAAAGATTGAAATGAGGAACAGTTTTGAAACTCTAGTGCCACTGACTCAAAAAGTTGACAGAATAAGAGGACTTTTCACTTGCATTTTCTCAAATGAAATAAGCCTGTAACTGTAATGGATATCCCTATTTGTTGACTGTAACTGGACAGGAAACTACATGAATGTTATGTATGAACACTTGTATGCCATGAAGAAGGAGAAGATGGAAAATGCCTTGGCGAAGCACAGCAAGGAAAACCCTGGACATGAGTTTACCTTTATGGTGATAGACCAATTAAGTTCGGAAACTAGGGGGGGACCTGTATCCTTGAAACTAGAGTTCAAGGAATTGATGTGGCAGCTAAAACTGGAAGCTTACCATTACCCTGGACTTAATAGCATGTTATCCAGTAATAGTGTCCTCAAACTGAGAAGTTTGGAGTGGTAGGGTTTCTTCGTTGATGGGGTACAAGGTGTTAGTATCCTGATGTTTGTTGTGTTAATTGCTTTGGGTACTGGTAGTTCATACCCATCAGTCTTAACCTTTTTAAATGAAGGTATGGTCTGTAGGTTTTTAATATGACTGATGCATTTTTACAATTCATATATTTTTTATTGTTGCTATTAATGTTTTTGATAGTCTATATATATATTTTTATACACATATATATACAGTTCTATTGATCTGTTGGTGGGCGATTTAGCTTAGACCAGCCAACTATGTGAGCTGTAATTTTAATATTATTGAATTGCACTGAATCTCAGAAATTAAATTTTTTTAAATGTGGGTTTTCAGCTAGGGTTTCTCGGGTGAAGGACATTTTAGAGTTATCAGCTGGGGGGGGGCGTGTTTGATCACATGTTCTGGTTGTAATATATTAAAGTTTGTAATTGCACAGGAACGAGATTCAAAGTTCTGAAGAAGGTGGTGCAGAGCACCGATGAAAAGCTACATAGAGTTGTTTGGCTTAATGAAGACTTTTCGTTTATTGGCATTCAGCGTTTTTTTCGTTTGACAACTTGAAAACTTGATTGGGATTCTTTTGAATTGAATTTTCTTCTTGAATCGTGGTGAGAGCAGCAGCAAGCTTTGTCGTAGTTTATCTTCTCAAAACATCATAGATTTTAACCGAAGGAGAGCAATATTTTGAAACCAAACCAGGAACATCTCTGAAAACCAGAGGTAAATATATTGCCATCACCAAGAATGATGTTAAAATACAAACAGGAGACAATTTATTTCAACAACTGGATCATTTACTGCTGTCATTCCAGGAAGGAGCGAATGCATGTCAGCCTGGCAGTGCTAACTGCTTCTACTAGGGATGGTAGGCATCTCTTTCCCTATAGCTTCTGCATATTGGCGAAAATTTCTGTACCATAGTAAGTTTTATTAAGCAAAGTCAATTTCCTACTTCTAGCAAATTCAAGTCAAGCCTAAACCAGTGCATCACTGCTCAATGCTAGATGCGTAAACAAAAAGATAAAAACATATGGATACCTACAAAGTCATGGAAACATGATTTCAACATAGTGATAGTACTCCTGTACCTGGCTTTACTGCCTTCCACTCCTTTAGATTCTCAGATGAGGATGGCCCACCACTTCATGCCAACTCCGGCTACATAAAGATAAAGAATTCATACATATCTTACTATTTACAGGTACATCCATCCTTTATGTCATTACATCATGGCAAACTACAGAATCTACCTTGACACTCCCAGCCCATGCAGACTGCCTTAGCAAATGAGAAAACCTAACCATCAAACCAAAAACACTCACTCATAAACTGAGTAAAACACATCACAAAATCACAACACAGCAATACGTTCAGCTGATTGGAACAATGCTACGTATACTGAAGCTGAAGATATAGCGAGCCTACTGGGTGATAAATTTAGCTCTAACTTTACCCTTCTCTCCCCTGTCTGTCCCTCAGCATATACCTGAAACTGGCTCGCATCCAGCTATCACAGAAGACCAAGTCCTAAAAGTGCTATCAAAAGCTGAAAATACTGCATTGATGGGTCCTGACAATATCCCTGGATGTATTTAAACAGCATGAAACCAGATTAAGCCACACCTTTAACAACATTGTTCAATCTCAGCCTCCACATAAGTTTTGTACCAAGTGAATGAGGAACAGCTACAGACATTCTCTTGTATTTGGGATGACCTTCCCCAGACCTGGGAAATTAAAGACTCATAAGTCAGACCAGCATCATATGCAAAGGCATGGAAGGACTTACCATGGAAATAATCAGGATACAAGGGAACCTCAATGCACTGGAGCTTGTATCAGTTTGGATTTGTCAAGGGCAGGTCATGCTTAATCAACCTGGTGGATTTTTTTTTGAAAAGGTCATGAAAGCAAAAGATGAAGGCAAAACAGTACACACCATGTATCTTGGGAATTGACTCAAAAGCTTTGGTCAGATCAATCAGGTATAGTAGTAAAGCTAAATAAACTGGGAATAACCCCCTATGTCACCCACTGGATTGACAGCTGGCCCACAGGTAGGATGCAGGAAATCAGAATGGGAATGTTACCTCCACAAACAGACCAGTCACCAGTGGAGTCCTCCAGGGTTCTGCGCTGGGATCTCTCCTGTTTCGCATCTCCATTTCTGAAGTAAAAGTCAATTCAAAAGGGCTCTGTCTGACTAAGTTTGCAGATAACTGCTAGCTAGGAGCAGTCATTGAATCCCCAAATGACTTTACCATCTTGCAGAAAGGTTTGTCCCAAACAAATAACTGTTGCCAAAATCATGAACTGAAACCAAATACCAAAAAATGCATTATTGTATTCTTTGGGAAGTCATCTTCCACAGGGAACAAACACATTGACAATACTCCTCTAAGAGATGATCCAGTTTTTTGGGATTTGGGAACTTATGTGGACAGTGGACTAATGTGCCTATTGTTGTATGGTAAGGCCTTCTATACTGCACAGCTTATAAGAAAAAGGGATTGTGTACAGAACCAAAGATGTCATTGTTCCCCTTTACTCAGCTCACATTAGGCCAATTATTATATACAATGCCCCCTTTGGCATGTATCTGCCCAGACACATGTGACAACTGGAACTCCCACAGCAATAACTCACTAAAGGGATACATTGTATCAGAAATACACAGGCTAGGGATCTAAACCTCTTCTGCAAAATCAACAGAATGGCTTGGAGGGACAGGTATATCTTGCAGAAGATGCTGCTGCTCTGGAACAGACTCCCCATCCACATAAAACAAGGTTCATCCCTGTTCATGTTCACGCAAAACTTGGCTCTATGGATGGGAATATCCAAAAAACCAATAAGACTGGACACTGCTTCTAGACCAACCTTCTCTTTTTATTGAAATTGATATACAAATGATGAGCTGGCTTTCCGAGACTTCATCAGATGATCAATCTCCCCAAAACCAACATTTTAAACAAGCAAAACAAAATCAAAAAAAGTAAATCAGTAAAAAATGGTCTCATAGGAATGGGTGGGTCTCATAGGAATGACTGAAGCCCAGGACTCCTTTGTGTGCCATAAACTCAAACTCAATTATTTAGCTAGTGCTTCCTCTGTTTACTTAACTGTTTAATGTCTCCCTTAAACTTTCACTTTCACGTCACTAACTTTAAAAAAAACTATGTGTAGGATGAGTCGCAAATGTCTAATTCTATATAATGCATTGGTAAAAACATCCCCTAATTGAGGTGCTGCAAGACCCTAACTTTTAAACATACAATTGGTCTTGGCCACAAAAAACTTGTAGGCAGGATTGACACCAACTAAGCCAGTCTAACACACACCCATGTATTCTGTATGTCCCTCTCATCAAAACATCAAACTACTCTGCCAGTATGCACAGTGCTCAATATCCATACATATATTTATACATATCATAGCATAGCCCATCTTATCCCTTTAAAATCTTTTATGTCTATTTTATTTCTCACTTATGTCGCCTACAGTATCCCTAAAAAGTTCAAGTTTTTATTTTATATACTCCAAACGTCCATCACTAGGCATACCATTGCACAACTTTCATCACAAAGTTAAACCCTATAATTCCCTCTGATCAGTGCACAAACATCACCTATATTATGTTGTTAAGTGTAGTTCATGTTGTGAACCTCATGTCAGGTGGTCTATCGTTTTGTACCTGTGTCTGTGTGTGTCACAGGTTCTCAGCTCATGGGGTAGGGTTGTAGGGATAAGACTACCAGTAGTATGGACAATCAGATAGTGCTAAACAGGTTACTTTTCCTATGTAAGATGAAGGTAAAAGGATTGATGAGGAGTGTAGTAGGAACCATTTGACTATGTGTGTTCAAAGAGTTTGATTTGAACTTAATGCAATTTACCAACGGAAATCAATTTTTTATGGCAGAGGTCTTGCAGTACCTCTCTTTTATTAGGGCACGACCGGTAATGTATTGAAGACTAATTCTTGCTTGTTAACTCTTCATCTAGTTTTAATAGTCAAGTTTGAATTAGTGAGTTAATTGACGATAAAACAACACCTTAAAGAGCTCTTTACTCTAACTAATCTAATGAGTTGAATAGTTTATAGGAGACAGCTAACAGAAGTAAGAGCTATGTAATTGAACCACCCAATTTTTTACTGATCTGGAGACTTTAATGAAGTTTATGGTTGTTTTTTTGAAATAAAATTTTGGAAGATGCTTATTCGATTTTACTGAGAGGAGAAAGGCCAGCATCATTTGTTTTTCTCATCATTTTTAACTGAAAGCTCAATTTGGAGTGAGACGAATTCCTTGAACTTTGTATATTATGATGGTTAAAATCTTAGACTTTGGTGAGGTAATGTTTAACAAGGTTTGGATCTTTGTTTTAGTTTTATTTGTGTTGGACTTTTGCCTTTCACGCTTTTTGTGGAGCTTTTTACTTATTTACTGCTCAGGTTACGTCTACATGAGACCAGATACTTTTGGTTATAGGCTAGAACTGTATGTCTACATCACCTTAAATGCAGAAAAACTTTTTTTGGGGGCAATGGAGATACTTCTGGTCTTAAAAATGCGGCGAAAACCCTTTTCTATAGCTTGATATAACTATTACGAAGGATGAGAGCCTGTGGGAGCAATCAGCCTGCAGCAGAAAGCGTTTGCGGTGCTATTACCTTTTACTTTTAAGCCTGCTTGGCTTGAACACGCAGGCGTCCACAGCAGCAGACCTTGCACTTTTTGTTATGGCTAGTTTAAGGCTAGCGACCTGCTTGCATATGAACACAAATATATCAGGTGCAGCTGCATGAATCGATTATGATGAATGATGGCAGATTTGAACGGGAATTAAGCAGGCCAGCGAACAACATAGCTGATGAATGACTTCGACGCCCACAGATGCTTCACACTCCAAGCGCCTGTCATCTTGTTGCAATGTTCATTTGCGTCGAGGAACAGAACGGGAGAGGCAGAAAGCCAGAAACAAGTGCATGGTGCCCCATTGGAAGGGGAGGAGGAAGATAAGTCAAAAACCGAAATCGGAAGAGGAAAAGAGGAAGATAGAAGGACCTTGTTCCAGCAAGCGGTATGGTCATCATCATTGAATCAGATCGACATGATCATCTGATAGATAGGGGGTCCTTTCACAAAGCGGTGGTGTGCTGTTCAGCGAGTGCCCGGCCTCTACGCTCATCATCTTCAGCAGCGGGTTCTAGCTGCCTTCCTACACACCGGGTCTGGCTTTAGTCCCACCATGGTAGATGCAAGGCAGGGACTATAGTGGGCGCAGAATGAGTCTAGCGGATTTCCATCACGTTGTCCTTGTTCAGTTATTTTAGATCGCGGTGCAATGGAGTACTCGGCAGCCTCTATAGTGTTTCGGGAGGATGGTTCCAGCACAGAGCATAGTTCCAGGATGTTGCTAAGATGCAGGAAATGCCGGCTTTTTTAACATTGTGGGACAGTTCCTGCAAGGAGGAGACAACAGCGCACCAATGGAAGCTACATAGCATGCATCAACCTGCTTTTGGTTGTCCCTCCAGGAAACGCAAGGAAGGAGAGGACAGCTGTCATGGAAGTGCCAGGAAACTGTTTCAACTTTTGGACTGTGATATTGGTTGAATTTCGATTTAAGGGACTAGCACACTACAAGAAGAAGATGACAGCAGGTGGTTAGTTTTGTACTGTGTTGTGTCTGACAGGCAAGAACAGTGCATGCATTTTACAAGGAGACACATAGTGCGACTGAAGGACACAGAGTGCGTGGACTGTCAAGAAAGACTACCCAGCCCAGTGTCCCTCAGTGGGCGGACCCTTTCATCTTAAAGGGTTTGTCGCTGCTGCATATTGGCTTTTTGTGCTATTTGGTATCTGATTTGTTATTTTTCTTATTGATTTAGTTTTTGAATTTTTTTTGGACTAAATAAGTTGAGAGTGTTTTGTGCCCAGTGACAGAGGTGTGTATGATTGCATTCAGTGCTACATGGTATTTTTTTGAGTATGGTGACTTAAGAAACAGATTGAAAGTATGGATTTATGGAGTACATGTACTTTGCTAAAGGCCATGACATGTCTTTTTTTCCCCTTGGGGATATACTAGATATTAATTCACCAGTTTCTGGAAGTGAATCTGATTACCGATTATTTGGAATAATAAATTTAATAGTTAGCCAGTTGGTATACAATATATTTCTAGTACAAGTATTTGGGAATAATAGGAAGAAGAATATTCAGAGTTCATTTGTTACAGAGATGAGTGTGATTAGTACCAGAGATTTTTTTAAGTAAGTGTTAATTTTGAAGTACACAACAATCGACAGAGATATTTAGGTGTGATAAATTAATTAATTGAAAAGCTTAGGGGCCTATAACAGAAGCCAGTGATTAACTGATTAGTGAATATTTGGAAAATTTTAAAGAACCTGTTTACCCTCATAGGTCCTGTTATGATAGATGAGTCAAAATCTGACAGATTGAGACAGATAGCCTCACCATGTTCAAGATCACTGGCAGAGGTTGGTGATGAAAAATACTTACTATGTGACATTTCACTTTGTGAAACGTTACAGGAGTGCAGACAAGTTGAAATGGCCACTAGGTGGCTGTTGAGCTTGGCACTTCTTATTCATTTATTGGAAGAATCATGTGGTGAAAAGCGTTGTGGTGGAAAGGTCATATCAAGATTTATAGGTGTTAACAGCGGTTATCATTTCACTCTTTATTTGCATACGTTGCGTTTATTTGGTTTGTCACTGTTTAAACCTACCACAGCCGGTGTAGAGGTTCATGTTCAAGTACATGTCAATAATAGGTTTATAGGTTTGATGTTGAAATAACCTATACATTTATTTGTTTTGACCTTTTACCTGAACTAATGATTCCAACTTGTCACTACCAATTTGGTTTCTTCACATGATGTTGAGCGTACATATTTAACCTTATACGCATTCACTGTGTAGCGTTTGTGACAGATATTTAGAATAAGCATTTTCCTAAGGACAGTTGAGAAAGACTTTGGATGCTCCACCTTGCTTTTACCACCAGATCTTTTTTTAAACACATTGAACACAATTGACAGAAGGAGGACTTTTGGATGTTTCTAGTTTTAGCACAAACTTACATTTCAGCTTTTTTTAATTAGAAAGAATGCACAGAAAACACTTTCAATTTCTTTATACATGGGAAAATAATTGGAAGGCTGGCTCAGATTTTAGGGATTATGCCAGGGATTATGATAATAGTTTTTAAGTGGGCAGAGGGGAGTTCTGTGGAATTATGGACTGCTTTGATGCTAGGGATTATGTTAGGAAGTGGGGACACACAAATATATTTTAGTAATTTTTATTATGAGGATAGATATAGAGTTTTTAAAAGTTAGGGACCTATGTGATGTTGAAGGTTAGAGGAAGCTTATTTTTGATGTCACAGAGAATTTTTAATTTAAAGTGATGATTTTTATATGAGTTTGGCAGCTCATTGTTATATCAAATTCGTAAGTTCAGAAGGAGATGGAGGAATTAAGCATCCAACAGAATTATTTTTTTTATTTTTATTGTTATAAATTATACTGACTTTGTAAAGAATGGAGATCTGATATTTGACACAGTTGTCAGATTTGTAATGAAAATTTTCTATTTTTTGTTCTCTATGGATGGGAAATAGAAAATTTACCCCAGGACTGCCACCTGTACTTTTAATGGGCAGAGGCAGTGCCTAAATGCTTTATCCCATGCATGGGTCCCCCCTCAGATTATCTACATTATGATCCCAGTTATTACCATTAATGGTAATATATAATTATCGACCATAGGATGGGAAGTTGGACAGGTTAATTTGAGCACAAAAAGAGAAATTGGCTATGCTTAAATTGGCCCACAAGGGCAGCTAGCCTATTACTTAAGAGAAAGAATAAATTCCATATTGATTCCAAGAAATAATTAATGCCCAGGCTCTGGACAAATTGATCCTTGCCTCTAGTGGAGGTCTAAGCTTTCTATATTTGGTTTTCACAAATATGACACCATTAAGCCCATCTCCTGTTGTTATCGCCGAACCAGTCAAATCTGATCACTATGCCATGGTAATCTGGCCGGACCTTATATCTTACTGTCTTTAGAGCCTTCTCCAAGGAAGTAATTTCTAACACTAGCTACTGATGTTCTGAAATTCAAAATTTCACCCTCACATGATAACCTCATGGTGCATTTACCACTGACTTTTACTCCCACCCAAGTTTCTACACTGAAGTCTCTTTCCCCAGTCATCACAAATATGTCAACTTCAGAAACAAACCTGTTTGATGGATCAGGAGCTTGCCAGCCCAGCTATCTGGAATTTTGTAAATAATTCTATGTCATTTGTGCATACTGATGTGATTTATACAGAAGTGTGTGTAAAGTACTGAGCTAAAATGTAACCACAGCATGTCCTATTGGAATAGAACATGAATGTAACTACAGCAGTGTGAGTGTTTAAATGTATATGTTTAATGGAAACTGGAACACAGGAGAGTAACTTGAAAATTTTTCAGAGAAAATTGAAATTAAACTGTTTCATAATGATGTAATGAAAGAGATGTTATCTCTCAGTTTCAGTGCAGTAGCAGACACAATGTCTAGAGCTAGACATTTTTGTATTGTCTTGAAAGAGAAGTAATTACTAGGTTTAAGATGTAGAAGTGTTTTATTGTTTTATGACTTCCAGGATTTGCAAACATCTGAGAAATATGTATTTTTCACAGGAGATGCTAAAATTCAGTTACTTTCTGACAAAGGGGGGCAGCTTGGGAACTGAAGTCAGGTGACAAGTGATGTGATTTAAGCTAACCCACCAGTAATATTTGATATTAATTTAAGAACTCTCTCAGAGAGAGACTGTGCATTTTGTATTTTGTCTTTGACCTAACAACATCAGCTGGAAACATCCACTCAGCTCTGCACTTGCCTTGCTGTAAGCAAGTTTTTAGGGCATAGTAACTACTATATTCCTATCTGAATCTAAAAAAGTATAGCCTAGATGTTTTCTTTATTTTAGGCTGTCCTGCAATATTGTTTTAAATATTTCCTGTAATTTTGAACTCTGATGTAACTGATTACTGAATATTGTCTTTTTCTTTTATTATTTACTATTAAATCTATTTAAATCTTTTAATTGTGGCTGGTCTATTTAGAGATATTTAAGCTCTTAGAGTATATGCATATCTCTTTGGTGAAACTGTACAGGCCACTCCTAAATAGCTTTGCTCTTGGTCAGACACCATTTGGATTAATAGTAACATTACACAGTAGGATTGGACACCCTTTGCTAAGGGCCTTAAAGTGGCTGATAAGAGTTGGCTGGTGGCATTGAAAACTACCTTACAGCCTGGGCATAGCTAGTAAACCTGTGCCAGCCTTTCCCAGGTGTGTGTGTCTGTATATAAATCAAATCTCAAGGGGTGTGGGCTACTTGGGTAGGGAAGCGAAGCATTGGTTGGACAGAGAGGGTACTGGAGATACTGGTTTGGCCACTCAGCTGAGATCTCAACCCTATAGCTGTGCCAGTGGGGAGTCTTAGTGGTGATCTGGAGAAACCAACCCCAGACTGACTGTGCTCTCTGTGTGCACTTAAGGGAAATTGCACTTTACTGTGTGTGTACTTGTCATCCTCCCAGTGTGTACGTGCCTCACTGTTGCCAGTGATGAGGAGTGAGGCTCCTTGATTACTGGGCCAGTGCAAGGATGTCAAAAACCTTCAGAAGGAAAAAAAATAGAATTCACAGCTTTAAAACTCAAAATAGTAAAAAAAAGAGCTAAGGAGAAACCTCAAAACACGAAAGGCCAAACAGGAGTCGAATGCCACTACAACTGCAAAAGATAACCATAAAGCCATCTTCACTTATGTAAGGATTTTCAACAATACTGCTTAGCATTGCCCTGAGGTGATAATAACTGGCACAAACCACTCAGACCCTATGGATATACATGTGTTCTTACAAATATGGCACCCTGCATGCTTTCCATCTATTATCTCCACAGAACAAGTATGCCTTTTCTAAAACAAGCACAAGTTCTTTGTGTTCAGACTAGGATGATGAAGCGATGTTATAATCATGAAAGCGCTTACTCATGAAAGTGCTTACTTTTATCATTTTATTTTATTATGAATAAATAATTTTCAGTACTCAGCCATTTCAGTGCAGTATTTATTATTTCTAGTCTTACTTTCAGAAAGGCCTTAACTAGAGAGCCTTCTGGTGTAGGAAGGACAGAGCACAAGCCAAGAATGCAGAACTATGCATCCTTACAGATAAATAGAATACATTTAATTGGAAATAAATGCTTAGGTTTTCCAAGAAGTAGGCATTATCATATTTGAAAAAGTCCATAAGTTGCAGCTTAGGTAATAAATCTTTCACTTTCATAGGTAAAATTTCTGTGTGCTAAGATTCTTTGCTTTCTTTAAAATACAGAACTGTTAATAAAAGGAAGGACTGTTATGGATTACAGTTCTATTCTCAGGTTAATAGATTCATGGTTTTCAGAATGGTATGCAGTGTGTGTGTGCACCCTGCTGTGTAAGTAAGGGTTTGTGCAGAAGTAAAGGCCTTGGAGGACAAGTGGTCAAAGTCAACAACAGAGAATAGTGTGAATCTAGTGGTCAAGAGATTGCTTATCAAATTAAAGGCAGACTCATTTTGATAGCTATCAGTAACATACCTCTTAGAGCAAGAAATCTGGACAAAGCCATAAATAAAAGATTGACAATAGGGACAATTTTTAAAATATTGCTCTTATAAACTTAGAAAGTTGACAGAATAACAGGTTTTGCATTAGCATGGATTTCCTGAATTATGTGAAGTCTAAAACACAAATGTTTATCGTCATTTTTGAACTTCAGTCTAACAATTTACCAATAATTTGTCAGAAAATCACAATTTTATGATAAATGGACCGAAATTCTGTACAGTTGAGAGGTATGATACCTTCCGACTCAAAGGAAATGGATGAAAAGCAGACACTGTGGATCAGTCCAAGGGAGAGAGAAGGCATTTATAGTGTCTTATGTAGAATAAAAGAAAAGATCATCATTCAGGTGAGGGGAAAAATGTCTTCTGAAGTGGCCCACCTCAGTATAATGCTATAAAATGTCTGTGAATCATGAGCCAAAGTCCTCTGTTGTTAGCACGTCAATGAACTGAATTTGAAAACACAGGAAATTAAATTACGATAAAAAGAGGTATGTACTTACCATAACTTGGCATCTGTGTTATCCTATGTCATCATTCATCAAAACAGGGTCTTGGATCTGAGCCAGCAACCTTCAGATGGAGCCAAGGCTCTAGCGCCTTCCTTTCTCATTATGCCCTCTAACCCGCAGATCAAGTTTGCCTATATAATTCTAAAGGCTACTCCTGCTAGGTAGAAAGAAACCAGTCCAACTTCCTCCAAGATCAAACAAGGCCGGGGGATGGCGGATGGGAATGTGATGAATGATGACACAGATGCCAAGTTATGGTAAGTACATAACTCTATCTGATGTTATCTATGTCATCATTCATCACAACAGGGTCAGAGTCCCCAGCTACCAATTACCCTGGGAGGCCTCAAGGAAGGACATGCCGGAGCATGGTGGAGCCAAAGAAAGCCCTGCTCCTGGAAATCAGATCCAGTCTGTAATGAGATATAAAGGTGTGAGGATTAGATCAAGTGGCAGCAGCACAAATATCATCAAAAGCCTTGCTAAAAAGGCCGAAAAAGTCACCACAGACCTAGCAGCATACCTTTCAACCATACTGAATTCCTCTGTAAATACTGGTTTTGAAGGTAAAATATTGAGGTGCCACGAATTCCCGAGTGGCCCCTTTAATTTCCCAGGTTTTTTTTTTTTTTTTACTGTTCGGCATGCACAATGACATCAGCATGAGGCAGGCAGGCAGGCAGGCAGACAGACAGACAGCATGTTAGAATTCAACCACCAAGCATGCCATTAATTTAACTTTACCGGCCCGTGGGTTTTCCCCCAGCTCCTCAGCTCCCAGCCTCCTCTAGGTAAGGCAGAAAAAAGACTGCTACTTCATTCTTAGCCAGTCTTTCTCACTGCATTGAAGTGTGATGCGTGTGATTTATTATGTTGTTACATAATTCAAGTGAAGTGTACTGCAAACTGCATTGATTGATTTCTTCTTATATTTTCGGTAACAGTACGTATGAGCTAGTTCTGTTACGTATGGGATAAAGTGGAGTTCCTGGGCTTGAGAGACTACTAGTTACTTCCTTGCATTATGATTTATTAGTGTTTTAGTGAGTTCCTTCCTGGGCTCGAAACTGCTGTTATTTGAATGTTATATACACAGTACGAGAGAAAGTGTGGAGCTTCTGGGCTCGAGACACTGCTAATTATTGCCTTGCACTGCGATTTATTAGTGTACTAGCGAGTTCCTTCCTGGCCTCGAGACTGCTATTATTTGAACGTTATGTATGCAGTACGAGAGAAAGTGTGGAGTGCCTGGACTCGAGACTGCTAGTTAGTTCCTTGCATTGCCGCAGCTTCATATCTGAATATGTACCAGATCAGCTTCTTAGTTTAGCTTATATTTGATATTGCTGTTTCCTCCACTCTATGTTTGGTTCATTATTTGTTTGCCTGTGTGGTTCAGCTACTAGTAATGCAGCTCATATTATATTTGAAAGTGTACCAGATTCTTAGCAACTTGCAGCTTCTTTGTTTAGATTATATTTGATACTGTTGTTTCCTCCACCGCTCTATGTCTGCATGGTTCATCCACTTATATGCCTTAGTTTAACAGCATCAAGTTATATTGCCATTTCCTCCACTCTATGACTAAAATCAATTTTATAGCAGCTTGCAGCTTCGTAGTACTAAGCAGATGTTAATTGTGGCTCAATTGCTGTTTCTTACTTTGTAGCAGATCACAGCTCTACTATGGCTAGGTTATATTTGATATTGCTGTTATTTTGTAGCAGACCACGGCTCTTATGGCTAGGTTATATTTGATATTGCTATTTCTTATTTTGTAGCAAATCACAGCTTCTTAGTACAAAGCAGATGTTAATCGGACCAGCTCTATTTGATACTGCTGTTTCTTACTTTGTAGCAGCTCAACTTCAGCTTTTTAGTTTAGCTTAATTCCAGTTATATTTGTTTTTTATCAACACCAAGCACTCTTAGTTTAGCTTAATTCTAGCTCTATGGCTAGGTTATATATGATATTGCAGTTTCAGGACATCAAGTTATATATTGCTTGTGTCTACAGCTAGCTTATATATGATATTGCTATGCTACAGAACATCACATTCTGCTGTTGGGGGTGTGTGTCACTAGTCTAGCCTGTGAACAGGCAACCCTTTCCAGCCTCTCAAAAGCACCATTGGTCAGTAACATTGCAGAGATAGATAGAGACAGTACATGCAAAGTACAAATAGTGCAGCAGGAAGGAGAAAGCATACAGCAGACAAGTGATCAGCTGCAAAGGAACAGCACTTAGACTGGCAGCACTAGCCTGCAGACAGGATGAGCAGGAGAGCAAAATCAGGCAGTTTAAAAAGTGAAGCCAGTGAACTGAAAGTGCTTCTTATGGCTGGATAAGTAACAGGCATCAAGAAGTATAGTGTGCCTTATACAGGGTACTGTATCTTAGTGTAGGCTAATGCAACCAACTTCAAGGAATAACAGAAGAGCACAGGAAACTGTAAAAAAAAAAAAAAAGTACAGTACATCTCAGGAAAATAGCTGAAAGAAGAAGGGAAGAACAAGGGGGCAAACCATGGACAAGAACACAGAAGGGACAAGTACAGACTAAGGCAGACAGAACCTAACATAAGGGAAGTAAACTAAATAGAAAAAAGGGGGCAACTAAAGGAAAAAGAAAACAGAAGAGATGCAAAAAAAAAAAAAAATAAAAATAATCCACCTCAGCCAAGATAAAAGAGTAGTGCAGACTGGAACACAGGAAGAGAAGTGGGTAAGGGGCACAGCTTGTAGGGTACATTTTGGCTTCAGGTGCTTTGAAGTTGAAGACAAAGTGGGCATTGCAGGAGAACTGCAGAGCTGTATGGAAGACTATGGTCACTTAGATGGCATGCCTATACTGCTGAGGCTAAGTTTTTCAAGTAGCTTGCTTTTTTTTTTGTTTTTAATTGGACACGCAATTATGTTGCATGAGTTGACAGTGCACTCCACTGGGCTTCAATTAAGCAGTATAGGGGGGGGTCAAGGCCCCCTATAGGGGTGCATGGAGGCAATCCTCCAGGGCAAAAATCATTTTCTGATATTTTGGATCATGTAAAATATTTTTTGTTTGTGTTTTTAGGCATATTCATGTTATGTTTCTTGATACAGGAAAAGTGAAGAACAAACTTATTTTTGGATGACTTAGTGAAACATAGGGAAAGCAAGCAAGATGTGGTAGTGGGCTGACTAGTCAGTCAAGAAGGGACAGAAAGACTGATGAGAAGGGAAGTACAGGAGGAGAGAAGAAAAGATGCATCTTTCAGAAGGTAGGATGAGGCAAGATAAAGGACAATAGACTGTCGATAAAAGTGGTCAAAGGATAAAGTGAAAAAATAAATAGAAAACAGGACAAATAAAAAGAGAAATTAGTTAGCTAGATGATTATTGGACAGGTAAGCAGACTGAGTAGAAAGTGGTAGAAATGGCCAAGAGATGAGGCTGAGTTGACGAGGCGCAGGCAGTTGAGGTAGATAGGCTAGTGTTAGTGTAAAGATAAGAAAAGGATGAACAGCAGCATCAGATGTGGCCAGGTAG
The DNA here is from genome assembly GCF_019279795.1 of Protopterus annectens. Lineage (NCBI taxonomy): Eukaryota > Metazoa > Chordata > Ceratodontiformes > Protopteridae > Protopterus > Protopterus annectens. The sequence continues at coordinate 463,209,054 of NC_056748.1, forward strand.
ACATGTCTGACTTTATTGAAACTTATTTTGGTCCCAGATGGAATTCTGGGCAAAATCCGCTGGTGTGTGCGTGTGACTAATGCCCCGGGTAGATATAATGGGTCACATTAAAAAAAAAATGGTTACCATTTACTACAGGGTCTGGGGCTATACTTTGGTTGTCTGTTCTGCAGTTTGCATTTAAAAGTTGGTATCCCACAATTCCATTGGAGTGGCAGGGGTCACATAATTATGTATGTAAATGTTATGTAATCAGTGTACAGATTTGTACCTATTTTTCATGGGCCTTTGTCCAAATTTTTGATGTTTCCAGGTTGAGAGGTATGCCTAGTACAAAGAGCCTTGACATTTCCTGGAGCCTCAAGGTGGTTAAGGTTGTAGACCATGGATATGCAGCTAGATAACCATTTAGAAATAGTGACCTTTAGAAACTGGAAGCCCACATCTGTTAAGGGGAAAAGCCACAAAAAGCTGTTCTGACTTATGAAAACCTTTTGTCCTATGCAAGTAGAACCACAACTGTCAGTGAACATCCAAGGTATGCAAGATATACTCCCCCCTGTTGGAATACTTGGGAAATAATAGTGGAATCTGAATACCTTGATTCAGAAGCAATCTTGGGCAAGAAGGAAGGGTTCATTCTGAGACAGACTCTGTCCTTGTGAAAAATCATGTAAGGAGGAGTAACTATGAGAGCTTCCAGTTCTGAAACCCCCCTGGCTGATGTAATAGCGACCATAAAGGCAGTCTTCCACAACAGAAACGTGAGATCACAGGAGCCAGCAGGTTCGAAGGGGGTCCTAGTCAGAAATTGCAGAACCAGCGTGAGGTGAGAAGGAGGCAAACAGTCCTTAATCTGTGGCCAAAGCAGAAAAAACTTTCATAAAAGCTTTACAAAGTCTAGAGGAAAAGGTAGGCTTGGAACTCTCGCTGCCAACTGAAGCTTATTAATGGAAAAAGTTGCTCCTGTTTGAAAAAGGGAGGGCAAGAACAAGAGTATATCTGAAATTGAAGCAGAATAGGGATCCAGATTCCTGCTCCTAGCCCAGATGGAGAATCTTTTCCACTTACTAATGTAAACCTTCCTGGTGGAGGGTAACTGAGAGGCCAAACTGAAATGTTTTATGGGAGATGCTAGTCTGATCTGTTTAACAGTCATTGGATCTGGAGAAACCATGCAGTTAAACAAAGGGTCTGAAGACTTGGAAGAGGAAGCCAGGACGGATGGGATATCAAATCCTGATGGGGATCGAGTACCCAAGTCAGGTACCTCAGATGAGACTGATGAAGGGAAACCACAGTTGATGAGGCCAGAAAGGGGCAATGAGGATAAGAGATGTCCTCAGGAAATGCATTTTCTAGAACAACTTTGGTATCGGGGACAGGAGAATAAGCATAAAGAAAACCCGGACGCCAATCGTGAACTATAGCATCCCTTGGTGACTCCCCTGAGGGGGGAATCAGGGCAAAATACCTGCTGCATTTTGGCTGTATGGAGAGGTAAAAAGGTCGTAGTATGGCTGACCCCATTGGTTGAAAATCTGCTTTGCCATTGAAGGATTGAGGAACCACTTGTGAGGACTCAAGACAGATGTGATGAGCCTGTCAGCCAACATGTTGGAACTCCCGGGCATGTGCACTGCAATAAGGAAGTGGCCAGAGGACATCGCCCATTCCCACACTCTCATAGCCTCGCTGCACAATGGGTAGGAATGTGTGTCCCCCTGTTTGCTGAGGTACCAGAAGACTGCCATGTTGTCTGTCTGAATTGCAATCATCCCTAGAGGAACGCAACAGTCATGGAAGGCTTGGTATGATAGAAGAAATAGTCTTATCTTTAGGACATTTAAATGCATTTTGGTCTCTACTGGGGACCATGTGCCTTGGACAGTCTTCCCAAAAGAGTGGTATCTGTGGCCATTGGAGGAGGGAGAGAAAATGGCCTTCTTAACAAGAGATCGTGAGACTGAAGCCACCACTGAGGGTGACATCGTGCCACCAGTGTTAGTTTTAAGGTCATAGATGATGAAGCAGAACTGACCATTGGACAGCTAAGGTCCACTGTAACACTCTCATGTGACACCTGGCCAGGGGAACGAGGTGAATGGCTGAGGCCATTGACCTGACAGCCCAAAGGACCAGAAGCACAGATGGGCATGACAGATTTAAAATCTGTGTGACCTGATTTCATATCAATTAGATTCTGCACAAGGGTAAGGGTGCAATTTCTGATGCAGAGTCTAAGTGAACCCCTATGAATTCAAACTGTTGAGAGTCAGATTGGATTTTGCAAGGTTGACAGTTTTCCCCAATTGATGGAAAAGGGAGAGTGATATAATGAACCACTTGAATCTATTGATGCCTCATGGAGCCGTGAGGAGCCAATTGTCAAAGTATGGGAAGACCTAGAACCCTACCACTACCATACCATTGGTGAACACCCGGGGGCTGTGGTGAGACCGAAGGGTAGGTCTCTCAACGCCTAATGATTGGCTCCTAGCCAGAAGTAAAGATGTCTCCTGGAATGCCTATTTTGATGGGATAGTAGGCATCCTGGAGGTCCACAGAGCACATCCAATCGTCTTTGCATAAAAGTGGCAGAATGGACTGAGCAGTGACCATCCGGAACTTTGATTTCTTCAGTGAAAGACTGAGCTTACTGAGATTCAGAATATGGCTTAGGCCCCCTGTCTTTTTTGGCACTAAAAAGAAGTGAGAGTAAGTGCCGGATCCTCTTTGCTTTGCTGAGACCTCTTGGATTGCTCTTTTTTGAAGAGGTTGTTGAACCTCTTCAATGGCCAACTCCCTTTGACTGGGAGGTAATGTCTTACTGGAGGAGGTTCCAAAAATGGAATGAGATAGTCCCTAGAAATTATAACAACACCCTGATAGGATGTGATTGTTGTACAGGCTTGTGGGTGTACAGAGACGTGATGCCCAACTGCCACCAGGGCAGACCAGCTGGGCAATACTTCAGGAGGGCCGATAGGGCAGCTTACAGAAAGGTTCACTGGAGCTCTGATTTTGCGTACCCCCTCTGCCTTGATGGGATCAACCATTGAAACCTCTCCCCCTGCCTCTGAAAGACAATTTGTCAGAAGCATCCTAAGAGACTGTGCCTTATGGAACCACAACTACCTGGTTCTCCATTGGGTCTTAGAGAAGACCTCTGAGGGGTAGAAAGCTTGATCCCAACTACAGTGTCTTCCCTTCCTGTTCGCTGCAGGTCAAAGTGTCCTTCACCACAGGTCTCGAGAGGGTAGAACCATCAAAGATGGCATTGGTAAAGGGCACCTTAAAGGGTTCCACAAACCTATATAAGCATAGTCAGGCATGATGCCTCAAGACAATGCCTGTGCCAGCAGCTCAAGGGGTAGCTTCGGCAGTGTTGGAAATTAACCTCATTGAGGGAGGTCAGAGTGGATAGCTTGGAAGACACCAGCTTTAAGTTCTCCACCAGCAACAACTCTGTAAGGGAGGTGGAAAGCTCTTGGATGAAATCCCTTTGAAAGCAGATAAAATATGGCAAGTAATTTTTCTCTCTCTTAGCTGAAAGGTAGTGGAGGCATAATCCTGCTTCCAAAAATGGTCTATTGCCTGGGACTCCCTGTTCAGGGGATGGACCATGGAGCTCTGCTCTGCCAGCTCCTTTTTTGTGGTGGTGGCAACCTCGATGGTATTGACTGGGACTCCTTTGCTCCAAAAAGTACAATTAGCAGGAGGATTAAGGAACTTGTTGGCCCTTTCTGGAACAGAATCTCCATGTCATGTTCCTTTCTAGGCCCTGTTGGCGCTCAGATCCACTAACTCATCAGCAAGGGGGCACCCAGGAAGTAGAGGTAGATGGGCCCATCCCGAAGGCCTTCGGGAACACGGGCTCCTTCAAAGATGGGGGTTGGGGAGACCACTCCCCTCTTTTGTTTCAAGAGCTCAAGGATGTCTCTGAAGTAGTTATCATTGGGCAGAGATCTGGGGGACCTGACTCATTCCTTGAGGTCCATATCCTTGGTGAGTAACTCCGCAGGGGAGTCCAAGTGCCTCCTCCTGCACTTTCGCTTATGATGAATTTCCTCCACTGTGGACTCTAGGCAGGAATCAGAAGAGACCAGGACTCCCAAAGGGGAGGAAATTCCTTGAAGGCTTGATTAGGAGGGCTGACCCAGGACAGGATGAGAGGACTCGTTGGCCGAGTTGAGGTAGGAAGGAACCAGGAGGTGCAGCAGAGAAAACTCCAGATCTGGAGAAGGTCCTCCCTACCACCCAGAAAGCCGAGGGGCTGGAGATGGGCCCACCCCCCCACATCTGAGGGAGAAGTCCCCCAGAGGGAAGGGACGCATCTGGAAGCAGCCTACCAACCCCCGGACGATACTGGGCCAGAGCTAGTGAAAGCCAAAGTGCCAAGAGGAAGGAACTGGTCTGAAAAAATGGTAACCTATGCCCCTCTCCAGACAGACTGGATGTCAACCACTCCGACACAGGGCTCACCCCACTCAGACAGTGGGGGAACAGAATAATCTTCTAGGGACTCTGCCGGGGTCAAGAAAAGGGAAATATTCGGCCTTGCTGGAATTTGAACGAAGACTTCCTGGTCCCTAGAATCCAAAACCACTGTGGTTGGTTGAGGAGAATGAGAAACCAGGGGAGAGGTTCCTCTGGCCAGATAGGCAGGAGAAGCCAGGTGCCTCAATTCATCTGGGCCTTGAGAAAACTCATCATCCTGTCCATGTCTGAGGACAAAAGACTCCTTGAAGATCTCTAGGAGGAAGAGGAGTGGGTAGACTTGGAGGGAGACCTCCATGACCTACTGCCAGGCTTCAGAGAATGGATCTGATGTCTTGGAGCCAACTGTGGACCTCTGTTTTGATGTGGAAGGAACAGCAGGTTCCTCCAAAATTATAAGTGAAGATCTGAGGGCCCTGTCAGATCCAAAGGCTTAACTAACTCAGCGGATGGATCCGACAAACCAGTCGGATCTGAGGCTGGCCTAACCTCGGTCAGATCAGAGGGCATCTGATCGGCAGAGGACCTGGATCCCACAGACTGCTCCATAGCTCTCTGCTCCAAAAGCTTCGGATTGGAGGTGGACTAAGCTGGGATTGGATCCAGAGACTTAGAATCTGACAACTGTGGTTTCTTGGTGGGAACTAATTGGAGAGAAGGGATCTTACTCTTCAGATTGGAAGAAAGTGCCTTCAAGGGGGAAACAAAGGGTCCCCCCCTGGACCAGACCCTTCAAAAGTTTGTTTCAGTGCTCCGCTAAAGCCCTGGGGCTAAACACGGCACAAAGGTCACATTCAACCTCCAGGTGCAGGACGCCCAAGAAATACACACACTCCTCATTCGTATCGGAATAAGGGATTTTATGACCGCATGAGGAGCACTTTTTAAAACCAGCAGGCCTATCCAACATCCTAACTATCACTGCGACTACAAACTACCAACACTAAAAAATAGCACTACAGAAACATTTACAGCCCTAACAGAAAAAAAAGATGCCCAACACCCCCCCCCCCACACACACACAAACACAACTACTTAAAACTAAGCTAAGGGAGGGAGGGATTAATACTGTAGCAATTGTAACTCACCTAAACTACCCTAGAAAAACTACACTAGCAAGAAAAACCTCAGATATAAGAAAAGTAGAAAAATAATGACAACCAACCAGAGCCAGAGGACACGCGTCTGCAAAGGAAGCACTGCTAATGAGATCTGGGGGTTAGAAGGCAGCATGGAATCATGGGAGAGGAGGGAGCTAAAGCATTGGTTCTGTCTGATGAAGGTTGCTGGCTTAGATCCTATGTCGGATCCTAGACCTTGTAGCAATAAATGATGACATGGAGAACATCAGATTTAATGGTCTGTGTTATAGAGCTTTCTTCCAAATTCTATGGATGCCTCTTCATTTATATCAGGTTCTTCCTTGTCTGTTTATATACAATAATGCTGTAAATTTTTTTCTAGGACTGGCACTTCTCTTGGGCTTCGGGACCTTTGCACACTTGAAAATCTGACTGGATGATGACTAATGCACCTGAGTAATAGCCAACACAGCTGTCAAAATACTTGGCATTACAGCAGCTTTTCAAGGAAATGCCACTGTAACAGTAAATCATAACATGTGGTTTACCCACCTTTTGTTTCCTTTGGCCTGGTCAGGTTTTCCAAGATGTCTCCTTTTTTTCTGTGATGGCTTAACCTGGCCCTGCCCTCATGCCAGTGAAGGAATACATGAGAATGGTGAAAGACTTTCCCATTAAACTAGCAATTGCACTGTACAGACCTCAATTCTTTCAGCCTGAAGCCCCACAGGGAAAGTGTTAAAATATCCAGTTCTGATTAACAATATGATTCTAAAATAAGTACCTAAGAACACTGATTAACTCCAGTTAGACCCATGAAAACTAGAAAACTATAACTACATACTAATTTCCAAATTTGGGGGGGGCGAGCTTCAGTGCTAATTACCTCTACTTGAAGCTTACTATTGTGGTAACTATCCTATTTTCTTCAAGGAGGTTACTGCAACAGTTAAATAACACTTTCATAGTTTCCAAAGCACCCTGAGAGAGACAGTTATATGATCCCCTGTAAAATAGGGGGACAAAATCTGTGAAAATGTTAACAGTAAAAGTTTCTACTATATGTTAAACAGAAACATTTATACAGTAAGTTGCCAAAGTTGCTGCCTCTGTAGAAGAATTGGCTATAACAATGCCAACAACTACAGCAAAAGGCAACAGTGGCACACCACTTTAATGAAGTACGTTTACTTACAGGTGGGCCTTTTTCCTTTTCTTGAAGCCAGCAAAATGTACACTATTTCCAAAATAAAGTATTTTAGTAGTGTAATATCTTAGCAGACTGTGCACATCCAGCATGTGGAGAACATGCCATCTTTCAATTTGACAGTATGGATAGGTGACTATGATTTGAAGAAGTCTTAATACTTATGAAACAGCTTAGATTACAAATGGGCACTAATGTCTTTAGATTCCCTTACATGATTAAAAAAATGTAATTATTAAAAATTTAAAAAACTCTAATGAAACTTGCAGATGATGGCTGAAATCTTTCTTCCAAAGGTAACAGCAACAAGAAAAAAAAGTGTCTTCTTGAAAAGGTATTTAACATCACCTGAACTGGCTGATTCAATGGTAGGTAAACTGAAGTTATGTACTTACCATAATGCTGGATCCTTTTCATCCAAGTCTGTCTGATAAAACAGATGGGATACCAAGCATGCCCTCAAATCTGATCTGGCAATTAGCTAGTACTCCATTGCTTCCTTAAAGTTTCCCATAATTCCTAGTGAGCCTCCCCTTCAGATCAAGTTCATTGATTAAATCCCACCTGTACCAGGAGAACAGCAACTGGACAGTAAGAAGCAAAAGAGACGTGATAACTGGCTGGGGGAATAAGATGAGATATCACATCTGGTGGACTTAAAGTACAGAACTTCCGTATCCTGTTTCACCAGTCCCTCATATCAGACATGTGGGACAGAATCCAGAGCTACCAAATACCTTGGGTAGAATCATGACAGGATACTGCTGAGAGTACCGCAAATGCAGCTCTGGTTCCAGAAAGGATTCCAGTTTATAATGTTTGGAAAAGGTGCGCAGTGTAGACCATGTACCTGCTGCAAAGATATCAAGAGAAGAATTCTGGGGGAAAAAAAACATGGAAGTTGCTACAGAGCTTGCAGAATGGGCTTTAGAGTTTACAGTCTTATTGTTGGTAGACTAAACACATGAGATGCATTCTCATATCAATCTGGACAGATTTTGTTTAGCAGCTTTGGGACCCAATCTGTTACAAGCAATGGAAACAAACTTTCTGAAGGTCTTGGTCCTGTGAAGGTAGAATCTAAGTTACCTGTGAACATCTAGGCTGGATAACACTGGAAGGTTAATAGACTGGCTCAGGTTATTCTCTGAAGCTACCTTGGGAATAAGAGATAGATTTGTTCATAAGGTGACTCTAGCCTTATTGAAGACTGGGTGTGGTGGTAACAGGGAAGGCATCTAGTTCTTTATTGCTTCTAGCTGATGTAATAGATACTAGAAAAAGTTTTACAAGATAAATACTTAAAGTCCGCAGATGAAGCTGGTTTGAAAGGTTTTGTTAAAGCTTCCAAGACTAAATTTAGGTTACATGATGGAATACAGTCTAACTCATTAAGCCCGGCTACCGTTTCATAGCACCTCTTGTGCTTACATCTGAGCGCACTATGAGACAGTAGGAATTGCAAGCTGTTACCCCGAGTGCCTTCCACATGCAAGTGAAACTGTAATGTAGGTTTGTAGATCAGCTTAGTGTAAAACATGCTGAAATCGTAACTGAACTTATTTACCTAATATAGTTATGATTCCGCATGTTTTTCCATGCTGGTCACATTCAACTTTTATGAGAAAATCTCCTTTCAAAGTATTTGCTCAAGCAAGTGGTTTGGTAACATCATGGCACATAGACTGCTTTCAGATTTGCTTCTTAAAAGGGAGTGTGCTCAAGTTCTAGTGTTTTGGCAGCATTACTTTTTTATAGTACCACCGCGGTGGTGGTGCTGCGGTAGCATTGTCGCCTCACTGTAAGATGCTGTCCGGTTCAATTCTCAGCTAGAGCGTCTTCTGCATTGGAGACATGCGTGAATGGGCGTACCTTAGTTGAAGGTTGTGCGTCAGCCCTGGCAAGCCGGTGCGTAAAAATAAACTGCCAATCATTAGCGGACCAGAGTTCCGCTGTGGCGACCCCTAACCGGGAAAAGCCGAAAGACACAAACAAACTTTTTTATATTACCATTGATTAGTTTTCTATCTAAAAGAATCAAATGTCAATTACTTTCAGTTCATTTCTTTCAGTTTGGGGAGATTTTAGCAGTTTATATATGAAAGGTGTCCCGCATTTGAGTTTACTCAAAGTACCTCCCACCAAGCTGACATCATCACCCACTTCTTTTACTAATTTAAATAAACTTATTCTGACACTTCCTGGACTGTTTTTATTCCCCTGACAGAACCAAGACTTGGCAAATTTTGTTCAGATGAAACTTCCCATTACAAGACGTTACACTTATGTAAAAAAAGTAACGACTCCAAACAGTGAGTTCCTTTTTACATCCTGTGTCATTGTTTTAAAAGATAACTGCATAGGTCCTGATTGCCAATCGTAACTTATTTAATTACAATCATGTAAATCACACTAGAACGTGATCGGCAACCAGTAAGCACTATTTCCTTTTGTAATTATGTAAATTTACTAAAATAGGGTAACAAATTATCCTGTAGTTTTTGCTCCTGATGCCACAACTGCCAGCATACCTTTGAATTGTCCAGAATTTCCTAGAAAGTCAAGGTTTTGACTTTGTATTTTTGCCTTGCTCCTCATGAAATATGCGCTTTTCCGACAAAGCATTGCAGACATCAGTCAGTAAATGATGAGGGTTTTCAGTTTCAGACTTCAAATCTTTACAAAAATGTTCGCCAGTGCAAAACAAAACTAGGTGACCACCCTATGATTGTTTACAGGAAAGGGCTAAACATCAAAAACTTGTTAGAAAAACATGATGTACCCATAGTGAGATGCCCTGGAATGTATAAATGTCACAATTGTAATTATTGTAAACACGTCCAGGAGGGTAATTCTTTTATTCTGAACAAACAAAAATTTAGGTTAAGGAATAAATTTGATTGGAACACCAACCATATTACTTATTTAGCTAAGTGTACATCCTGTTTAGCATTTTACGTTGGTAAGACTGAAAGAAGATTACGTGAAAGGATGTATGAACATCTGTATGCCATCAAAAAGGGGAAACTCGAGAACGCACTTGCTAAACATACGGCAGGTCATCCAAATCACAGTTTCAGGTTCATGGCGATTGACCATGTAAAAATCGACCCGAGAGGGGGTCCCAGAAATCTGAAACTGGAAGAATTGGAACTGAAATGGCAGGTAAAACTAAATGCATACAGCTTCCCAGGACTGAATGAGTCTTGTTCAGTTGGAAGCCTATTAAAATTAATTAGTTTGAAAAGATGAAGATATTGTCACTTGACACACACCCCCTTTATGGAATCTACATCTATGTGTATATATACATTTTCTGTTTATTATGCATACATGTATTATGTGTTTTTCAGGTCTTTCATGGGTTTAATGTCTGTTATGTTTTCACGTCTGTTATGATTATTTTTGTGAACTAGCTAGTTCCATCAAACGTGATTATGAATTCATTAAAACTAATTGATCACGATTTTCACGACATTAGGTATGTCTAACTTAGCATAAATAATTTAAATCATTAATACAATACATAAAAATAAACATTATTAAAAATTATAAAAATTATTATAATATAACATTACTCAAAAAATATCACTTGAAATTCATCAAGTATATGTGGTATGTGTGACATTTACACACCTTCATGTATTTAACACACTTTTCATACACTCTTTGCAGCACCATCACATACAACTGTGTGTTTTTAACCTTTTGTTATGTTTTTAAAATCTGCTGTGCGAATATTATTTTAATTAACATTAAGCATTAATTTAAGTAATATTAACTCTTAGTAGCAGTTTTCAGTATCATCAAATATTGTAGTATACTTACTTATTGTTCTACAATTACACATAAATATATAAAAACATAAAAATAATACATTAATTTTTCTTAATAAACTAGTTTATAAACTGATTTTTTACCATGTTTTCTAACATGTTTTTTAAAACTTACAACAACTTTTGGGGGTATTTGAGGTTTTCACCTTATACACAATGACATGGGTAGCTTTAGAACCTTGATTTAACAGTAAAATAAAACTAAGGTTCTAAAGCTGTATAAAAGTCAACATTACTGTGGTATAGTAGTTTATTAAAGGTTGCAACAAGCAACACATTCCACAGGATTCACTTTCACATCAACAGATTGTTTTATGTATTTGTGTTGTAGGCACACCTACAAGGTTGTTCAGTTTGCTACCATTAATCGCTTACTGTCTTTTTAAACAGTTCCTTTTTAAATTCATCCATTCTCTTTTTAAAATTCAATTTACTTCATGTTAATTAGACTAATTGAATTACTGCTTGAATACCTTAATGAGGGTTACGCCTTTATAAGGATCAAACTGTCAGTGGTCTTTGTTTTATGTTCTGAAGAAGTCAGCTTATTAAACTGACGAAAAGCGCTTAAATAAACCTTTTTTTGACTGCCTGGAGTCGTTCACGGCTTGTTCTTGTGGTTCTGAGTTTGGCTTCATATTTTTTGGATTCTTAGTTACATGGCATTGGGCGTGAGCGGAACACACAGTCAGTTTAACCCTCTGGATACTCCAGGGGTGTTGTTCAACAACTCAGCTGCTGACAACAACACGGATGTCAACCTCATCCCATCTATGGGCAGTTCCTGGGATGTCATTGCATCCAAACTTGATGGTATTTTTTTGAGGCTTAACAAGTTAGACTTAGACCAACGTGGTCTACAGCAAACGGTACTGTCTCTATCAGAGTCAGTGAGGTGGCAAACTAGCAACGAGGTAGAAGGGATACTCACTCTCCCTCAATCTAGCGTGGATGGAGTGTCAGCTGAGAGGATTCACTCTAATGATGGAGCTATCTAACGCTGTTTTCGGACAAGGTTGCAGTAACGCTGTTGGAATGCCTGAGGTGGGCTCCAGCATCAACAGGAGCAGCAAAACGCTCCCTTTACGTGGAATTAATCACATTTTAACCAAACGTTGTGACACATGGCGACAGTATCGATGGAGTGGATTTAAACGGATTTAATTCAAACCAGAGTGTACCTATAAGACATTTGGGACGTCCAAATGAAGTACTACTGCCTTCCAGAGTTGCTGAGCCTGAAGGCTCTCATGAGGAAGCACCGAGGCAACTTCCTGGTCCATCTAGGAGTGGACTGCCAAAACTTAAAGGTACCACACTAACCTCTTCTTTTACAACTTGGTTAGAGAATGTTTTTTGTTTAAATAGTGTCTATAACGCTGAACCTAATGGAAACAGTAGGGAGCTAGACGATGATTTAATAGGCAATAAACTTAAACTTTTTGATTCATGTTTAGTTAAACTTAAAAAGCTCCAGTTGGAAATTTCCTATTTTCAAGAATGTCTATCTAGAAAGGTAGTCCCCAAAGGTTTGAGACGGGTATCTTACCCCTACTGGTTTGGAAAATGGGTCTACCTTCCATAAAGACTTGGTATCTTTATTTGACAGACAAGGTTTTGAACTAATTGCGACTATTATTAAGCACTACAAAAACTCTGTCATTGACCTGTTGAGGTTTGTAACGGATTTGGACACTAGTATACAAACTCACTACGAATTTGGTAGATACAAATACAATTACGACCGTATATTTAATAGTATTGACCAGTATATGTCTAAACTGGAGTCTAATAAAATCAAAAAACTTGACAGGGACATTAAAGCATATGGTTCAGGAACTGCCTACCCCATCCCACCTGTAGCCCAAGTTTGGGGAAAGGGAATGGTAAACCCTAAAAAATCTTACCAATATAATAAGGACCTGAATGTCATTCAACAAGGACCTTGTTGATGACTTCGAGTCCGACAACATCAGTTTCGACCTAGGGCCATCTAACCAACAAGGACAAGGGGGTAGGGGTACCCCATTGCGTAATAGACTTCGAAGTGCTCAACCTGACAGACAACAGGCACGAGACCCAAATTTTCAGCAGGGCCCCTTCACCAGGGCCAAACCGAAGCAGAAGAACTACCAACAGAATGTAGTAAAAGACAAACGGGTCTACAATGTTTACAGGAAATAAACCCTCGACCTGTTATGGATTTATTGTCAATCTCAACTGATGGTCATAATGCTTCTGATACTGTTTTGGACATTACTGAGACTGTCCTTGAGTTAAGCACAAGTACTATAGAACCGCAGCAATTTGACACCACTTTAAATGAGTCTAGTTGTGATGCTTATGAGTCTGTCCCATTGGAGAGTAGTAAACTAGTACCTTCTATTATCTTAAACACTAGGGGTGATTTTAAAGTGTACAACTTTAGTGACATAGAAATTGGGCCTGAAACAGTTGACCTATTATCTAAAGGACTTACTTTTGTCCCATCTAAACAATGGGACATGACTAACACAATTTTGGATATCAAATTGTTTGTTAGGAAACTTAATCTCCACGTTTTGATGGGTGACGTGTTTCGTCTGTCTGATAGTCTCCATGTTCCTAGTACTTACAACCCCCCATTACATCCTGCTCTCGACTTGTTCGAGAAATGTTGTGAACTAGACATAAGACACATGAATACCTATAGAGACAATAGGTCCACGCTTACCAACTTGAACAATGATGAAAGGGAAATAATGTCCTTCCTTACCACCCAACGGCTTAGGTTTTGTAAACCTGACAAGGGGGGTGGATTAGTTGTTTTCAACATGAGTGACTACCATGACAGAACGTACAAATTACTAAACACCAAAGCATATGAACACAGTTCACGTAGTGAGGTAAATAGGGCTTACAGCATCATTAGAAACTGCATTGAGGATTTGTTTATTGATGCCCTAATAGACCAAAAGACATACAACTACCTAGTAATGTCATTTCCTAGATATCCAAGTATCTTTGGTATCCCTAAAATACACAAGAGTATTGAGAATCCACCACTTAGACCTTTGGTAGATAGTAGGGGATCTCCTTCTTACTCTTGTGCTAAGGTATTGGACGCAATTTTACAAAAATACTTGGTTAAGGAGACTTAAATTTGCAAAGATTCTTGGACCTTTTTGAAAAATATTGACACCTTGCCTTTTGATAAAAGCTACAACTTCCTCACAATCGACGTAAAAGACCTTTACACTAGCATTCCCCATGAGGTAGCATTAGAATGGGTGGGACTTATGCTTGAGAAACATAAAGCTCCCACAAGGGAAACAGATTTAGTCTCTGTCCTGTTGGATTTAGTTTTAACAAACAACTATTTTTGCCACTGTGAAGAATTCTACTTGCAAAAAATAGGTGTTGCCATGGGATCACCTTGTGGAGGAAGTGTGGCTAACTTGGTTATGGCGTACTGGGAATCTGAGTTTGTCTTTAAAGAAAACTTGTTCTTTGAGTCCTTTGTATACTACATGAGGTTTCTGGACGACATTTTCATTTTACTTAAAGGCAGCGAAAATGTCAGTAATCCAATTATTGACTACTTCAACCACACTACTGAGTTTTTGCAATTTACTCACACGTTTAATTGTGACAGTATCGACTACCTTGACATCCATCTTAGTAAGAACTACAACTTAAACTTGTTTATTGCAAACATTTTTAGGAAACCAACATACTCTAACACTTTCCTCCACTACACCAGCTGCCACCCTCACTATCAGAAGAAATCTGTTGTGAAGGGGCAGTTGGTAAGAGCTTCCAGAATGGTCAGCCTGGACGAGGATTTTAAACAGGAATGTGCTTACATATGGGAAATGTTTATACATAGAGGCTACCCGGTAACTTTCCTTGACCCAATAGTCCAGGAAGTAATGGATAAAAGACACAATAAGGTGTATTTACCCCTCCTGAAGACCAACACTAAAAATTTGACCAACGACAACAGTGTCATCTTGGTCGACAAGAACTTATGTGACCAAGAAGGGAGTAATGTTCCAACTAGTGGCCAATTAAACAACAAGCTAAGCACTGTTAAATTCATTACTACCTTTAATATAAAAAGCACCCTGTGTTCATCTATATTGAAGAAAAACTGGGACTTGTTTAAAATACAACCTGATCTATTTGAAAAACTAGGTGACCACCCTATGATTGTTTACAGGAAAGGGCTAAACATCAAAAACTTGTTAGAAAAACATGATGTACCCATAGTGAGATGCCCTGGAATGTATAAATGTCACAATTGTAATTATTGTAAACACATCCAGGAGGGTAATTCTTTTATTCTGAACAAACAAAAATTTAGGTTAAGGAATAAATTTGATTGTAACACCAACCATATTACTTATTTAGCTAAGTGTACATCCTGTTTAGCATTTTACGTTGGTAAGACTGAAAGAAGACTACCTGAAAGGATGTATGAACATCTGTATGCCATCAAAAAGGGGAAACTCGAGAACGCACTTGCTAAACATACGTCAGGTCATCCAAATCACAGTTTCAGGTTCATGGCGATTGACCATGTAAAAATCGACCCGAGAGGGGGTCCCAGAAATCTGGAACTGAAATGTCAGGTAAAACTAAATGCATACAGCTTCCCAGGACTGAATGAGTCTTGCTCAATTGGAAGCCTATTAAAATTAATTAGTTTGAAAAGATGAAGATATTGTCACTTGACACACACCCCCCTTTATGGAATCTACATCTGTGTGTATATATACATTTTCTGTTTATTATGCATACATGTATTATGTGTTTTTCAGGTCTTTCATGGGTTTAATGTCTGTTATGTTTTCACGTGTGTTATGATTATTTTCGTGAACTAGCTAGCTCCATCAAACGTGATTATGAATTCATTAAAACTAATTGATCACGATTTTCACGACATTAGGTATGTCTAACTTATCATAAATAATTTAAATCATTAATACAATACATAAAAATAAACAATTATTAAAAATTATTATAATATAACATTACTCAAAAATTATCACTTGAAATTCATCAAGTATGTGTGACATTTACACACCTTCATGTATTTAACACACTTTTCATACACTCTTTGTAGTGCTTTTTGTAGTACCATCACATACAAACAACCGTGTGTTTTTAACCTTTTATGTTTTTAAAATCTGCTGTACGAATATTATTTTAATTAACATTAGGCATTAATTTAAGTAATATTAACTCTTAGTAGCAGTTTTCAGTATCATCAAATATTGTAGTATACTTACTTATTGTTCTACAATTACACATAAATATATAAAAACATAAAAATAATACGACATTAATTTTTCTTAATAAACTAGTTTATAAACTGATTTTTTACCATGTTTTCTAACGTGTTTTTTAAAACTTACAACTTTTGGGGTATTTGAGGTTTTCACCTTATACACAACGACATGGGTAGCTTTAGAACCTTGATTTAACAGCAAAATAAAACTAAGGTTCTAAAGCTGTATAAAAGTCAACATTACTGTGGTATAGTAGTTTATTAAAGGTTGCAACAAGCAACACATTCCACAGGATTCACTTTCACAACAACAGATTGTTTTATGTATTTGTGTTGTAGGCACACCTACAAGGTTGTTCAGTTTGCTACCATTAATCGGTTACTGTCTTTTTAAACAGTTCCTTTTTAAATTCATCCATTCTCTTTTTAAAATTCAATTTACTTCATGTTAATTAGACTAATTGAATTACTGCTTGAATACCTTAATGAGGGTTATGCCTTTATAAGGATCAAACTGTCAGTGGTCTTTGTTTTATGTTCTGAAGAAGTCAGCTTATTAAACTGACGAAAAGCGCTTAAATAAAACTTTTTTTGACTGCCTGGAGTCATTCACAGCTTGTTCTTGTGGTTCTGTTTTTATTCCCCTGACAGAACCAAGACTTGGCAAATTTTGTTCTGATGAAACTTCCCATTACAAGACATTACACTTATGTAAAAAAGTAACGACTCCAAACAGTGAGTTCCTTTTTACATTCTGTGTAATTTTTTTAAAAGATAACTGCATAGGTCCTGATTGCCAATCATAACTTATTTAATTACAACCATGTAAATCATACTAGAACGTGATCGGTAACCAGTAAGCACTATTTCCTTTTGTAATTATGTAAATTTACTAAAATAGGGTAACAAATTATCCTGTAGTTTTTGCTCCTGATGCCACAACTGCCAGCATACCTTTGAATTGTCCAGAATTTCCTAGAAAGTCAAGGTTTTGACTTTGTATTTTTGCCTTGCTCCTCATGAAATATGCGCTTTTCCGACAAAGCATTGCAGACTTCAGTCAGTAAATGATGAGGGTTTTCAGTTTCAGACTTCAAATCTTTACAAAAATGTTCGCCAATGCAAAACATGCTATCATAAGATCTTTCTAAGATTTTGGATTATGCTTTTGTTTTATGAAGTAGTGCTGCAAAGTGTTAGAATTTAATGCACTGAACGTGCAGGCAGTCTGGGCCATTCAGCGTTTAGTAAGTACTGTATTGGCATCTACTCCACTGTTAGGCAGTACAAATCGTTTTGAAGAAATACGACTGAAATGCACTTTTAGTGAAAAAGTAAAACATTTTTTTTATGTTATTTTTGGTCTGTTTTTCATAAAATTGTGATTTGCTGGCAAATCAGTAAAGAGTACAGTTAGAAAGTATTACCAAGACATTTGAGTTCCAGGCTTCATAACCTTCAAAAAAAATTCAGGGAAATGTAAAAACTACTATTCTATTACCTTTAGAAGTTTGACAGAGCAATATTTAAAAATTGTTCCTATTTTGGGGCATTTGTTTCACTTTGATTTAAGGATTTGTCCAGATTGTGTAAGATGCTATTCTATTACCTTTAGAAGTTTGACAGAGCAATATTTAAAAATTGTTCCTATTTTGGGGCATTTGTTTCACTTTGATTTAAGGATTTGTCCAGATTGTGTAAGAGGTTGAGATGTATGACTTAAAATAGTCAATATAATACCATTTAGCAAGTGTTTTACCAAGGTCCACAAAGTTGAGAGTGGAACAGATTACATGAAATAGAAATATGCCAGTTCATGTGGCAGTACCTCTGATATAAAAGGGGACAGAGTGCTTAATATTAAATAACTTGGTCCATGAAATGTAGTGATGAACAAGATGCATTTTTTTGCCTTAGGATTTGAATACATATTTCATAATATTGGTAAATGGACACAATCATTTATTTGTTGTCAGTTAAACCTTTTGTTTGCAGAAGGAAGACATTTGGGGTCCTGCCCAGCATATGGTGGGGGGGGCTTGCAAGCTATAATTTACTCCTGCAATTGTAGACTTGTTTCCCCTACCTTGGGCACACTGCATGACTGATGTGGGCAGATCTCACCCACATGAAATTGTCTGACTCCAAGCTCCCTTTCTTTACTAGACCTCCCAAAAATTACCCAAGCATGACTTTTGACCAGAGAACATGACCCTTCATTCTTCCTCAAGCACAGCAAACAACCTATTTCTACCAATTTACCCAATAATGTCGGAGACACTGAAACATAATCAACTGAATACTCATTGATCAGATGGGTAGTCTTCATTACTGTATTTTGCAGTACTGAGGGTCAGGGCATACATGCTGGAGTGCAGGTAAGTATAAATATTGAAATTGCCCTAGGTTATTAACACTGGTAAAGCAGGGGTTGGCATGAAAGCAGCATTTTCAGACTTATGTTTCTGGTTTGGGGCTTGTCTTACAATTTGTGGGAGATGGTGTCTCACACACTGCCCTGTTTTTTTTTTCCATTGTGCAGTCTTATTTTTATCATCAGTTTATTTCCAGAGGTGGTATTTAGCTTTGCAAAGGGATTTTAGAATTACATCATTTCAATTTTATTATTTAATGTTTTCTAAGATTAGTTGTTCATTTTAATGTTACCTCTTTGCTCCCCTGTATGATGATTATACTCAATTGTAAAGGCTGCTGCCTAGAGAGCAGCAGTTGTACTGTTTTCCTGGTCTGATGTAAAATCAGAGATCACACTGGCTTTGCTTAAAACTTGAGTGCATTTATTTGTATCACACATTGAAAGAAAAGAGAGCATATGCACTAGAAATTACATGTTTAATAGTAAAGCAGACATAAGGGAATGACGTTTTGCAAAAATATTCATAAATGACGTGATCACTCATTCCATTAAATATGTTATATACACATTTACAATCAACTAACAATGTCCAACTGTATGAACTATTTACTACTGAGTATGAAATGCTAATTGCTTGTATGCACATTATTTGATTGGATTTGGAGTGGATTTTGGAACAATTAAAATTTGTTTGCTATTATTTTGGCAATGTCTGCTGTGTCTCAATAGGTGATACAATTCTGAGTAAGTTCAGAGAAAAGCTGGATGTTTGTTTCTCATTCTAATCAGTGTGATGGCTGAGAGAGATAAAGGTAATTACTTGTACACTGACACTGGCATGAATAAACCATATGCTTTGGACAATATTTCTGACTTTGTCAGTCATGTGTAGAATTAAGTGCAAGGAAATACTCAGTAATATATATATATATTATCCTACTTTTACCTATAGATGGTAATGACTCAGTCTTACATTACACCTGTAATGAATGTAATGAATGTCTGCTCAACAGCAGCAATTATCACCTCTGTCTGAATGTGCAGAACCTTTCAGTAAGTCATTAACACCTTATCAATCGACAATATGTGCAGTTATAGTACTACACTATCATTATTACTTGTCAGGTAAAACCCTCACATAGCTACCTTTCTTTCTTTTTCCCATAGTGGTGTGATGTCAGCAATGCAGGCTATTTTGTTAACATTCAGCTAGTGGCAGAGGATGGAAACCAACCATGAAATTTATATTTGTTTTCATATTTTGATGAAGAACTGTTGTAGGGAGCATCAACATTCTAAGACCTCATTCTGAAGATGGCATTAGTAATTACACAAATGTAAACTAACTATCTGTATGCTGTACACATGCACAGATGCCAGGATGTTTATGACTTAGATTATAAAATGTATTATATTGTTTCATATTTTGCTCAAACAGCTGTGGTAGGGAATGTGCCAGGTAAGACCTACTTTTTGAATACAGTATTTGTACTTACAAAATAGTATAAAGACTATCTGCATGCTGTACACATGTACAGACATCACAGTTTATGGCTTGGGTTATGAAATGTATTACAGTTTTTTCATATGTTGGCAAATAACATTGATAGGGAATGTGTTGACATGCTGAGTAAGACCTCATTTTGAACAGGGTCTTAGCACTTACAAGATGGTAAAATAACTATATCTGCATGCTGTACACATGCACAGATATCAAAATTTATTTAGGACTTAGGTTATGGAAATTGTGATTTTTTTCATATTTGGTAAATAACTTTGGAAGGGAGCATCTGAATGTGCCAAGTAATACCTCATTTTGAGGACAGTGTTACTCCTTACAACATCACAAATGAAATGTGCACTGTACATATGTACAGATATCACCGTTTTAGTCTTGTAGGATTATGAAAATTATACATTTCCAATATTTCTCATTATTACACCCATATCTTTGCAAGGAGCATGGTGATTACACAAAGTATGCATCATTTTGAAGCTGACATCAAGACACACAACTTGTACACTGATATGTAGCCGCTGTCTGCTACAGATGATGAGATATTATGCTTTATCAATTATGAGAAATATTACATTAATATTTCTGTGAATATCTCAGTAAAGGAGCATCACACAGTAATGGTTAAGGTATAATTTTAAAGCTGACAATTATACAAACAAATTAAATCTAGAACAAAAGAGGTTATTGTGCCCCTCTACTCATCACTCATCAGACCCATCATGGAGTACAATGCCCCATTTGGGATGTACCTTACAAGACACCTGCAATAGCTGGAAAGACCACAGAAGTCCTCACCAAGAGGATTACTGGCCTCAAACAGATGCCCTATGCAGCCCGACTGAATAAACTCCAGATGTACTTGGTTGCATACCGCTTACTCAGAGGTGATCTCTGCCCGACACACAAGGCCATGTCCAACCCAGAATTGATGGACATGCTCCATCTAAAAACAAACAAATCCCTGAGAGCCAAACGCTCTAGGGATCTAAACCTCACCACAACAATTAATAGGACATGCTGGAGGGATAGATTCCTGTCCCAGAGACTCCCCATGCTTTGGAACAGGATTCCAATCTACATTAGGCAGAGTCCCTCACTAGCACTCTAACAGAAACCTTGATGAGTGGATGGGAAACAGAAAATTTACCCCAGGGATCACTGCAGTGGCTCTGCTGGACAGAGGCACAGGGAACTAGTGGCTCTGCTGGACAGAGGCACAGGGAACTAATCTAAGGGGGCAGCGAAAGCCAACACATTCTGGCTAGGCTTACAGATGCCCTCGGGTAGATAACCTAGTACTTACCTATGAACCTAAATGCAAATTGTACGGGTCTACATGGTACATTGACCAAGATATTGTGCTTTGCTATTACAAAAAGGTAAAGAAATATGCACAATATCAGCATTCCTTGCCAAATATTTAATAATGACTTTGATGCAGATTATCAACATTCACACTGTTGGAAAGGTCAGTATCTGCTGAACAACTTTCACATTTACATTTTTAGTCTAGCTCTTATAGTTACAGAGTTATGAACATTTGTTTTCTGCATGGTATTACAAATGGATTTTCTGAAAATGAGCTCAGACTGCACTGTTGTTCGTATGGTGGAATTAAGCAAGCAGCTTTTTTTGAGCTGCTCTGGCGTGAATGAGTTAAAGGATGAGTGACGGAGGAACATTCCTTTGAGGAAAACCTTGCACAGTTTATGGGAGGTCAATGTATTGTTCTGGTATCTGGAATAGTAATTAGATATGGCAATTAACTACACTTTGAAGGTAGAGTATGTGTAATTTGTTTCAAACCATATAGACAGACTGTAGGATGTTCACTATTGAAACAGAATAAGGATCAAATCCCTGGTTGGTTGCCCATACTTTGAAATGTTTTCACTTACTTTTTGAGTAGAGTGCTTCTGAGAAGCAAACAGAACATGGATTACATTCTTTGCAAGTGAAGAATGCTTGGCCATTACAACTGGAAAAGCCACATGGTCAGCTTGAGGTTGTGTATGTCCTGGTGAGGCTGACCAAAAGCATTAGAAGTCTGGATGTGGCTCTAGAAGCCAAGGGGGACTTCTTCAGATAAGATCTGAAGAAAGGAAAACAGATCTGTCTAGGCTAGTGTGGAGAATACAAATTATCCTTAATTTGAAAGTTGATACCTTCTGTGGAAACTTGGTCATTAGGGGCAGACAGAGAGCAGCATCAGTAGACAGGGAGGCCACTGCAAACCACAGCATCCCTAGATGGCTGCCCCTTTAGGGGAACTAGTGAGAACTTGCTTCTGTGCTTGGTGTGGTGAACAAGTTTCTGCAAGGTTGTCTTCCATGACAAGAAAATTTCTTGAGGTACAAATGGATTGAGGATGACTTGGGAGGTATTTGGATAGATCTGCTTAGCCCGTCTGCTAGTCAGATGGATCAGAATGTGCTCTGACACTAGAAAAGAACATAAATTCCAAGAGACACTACTATACCTTCATGGCCTCTCTGCGAAGGAAGTATGAGCTGGTTCCTCCACGTCTG
The DNA here is from genome assembly GCF_019279795.1 of Protopterus annectens. Lineage (NCBI taxonomy): Eukaryota > Metazoa > Chordata > Ceratodontiformes > Protopteridae > Protopterus > Protopterus annectens. The sequence continues at coordinate 463,231,375 of NC_056748.1, forward strand.
TTGATGTACTAGATTACTAATCCATAGTCAGTCTGCATGGCTATCACTACTGATGGCAAGAGGTCCTGAAATTCCTGCAATTCTATGACGACCACTCATCTCCAGGATGCTTACAAGAAGGCTGGCCTCTGACTGATCCTAAATTGTTTGGATCATCCTACCCTCAAAGTGGCCCCACCCCCCACATTTCAAAGAGGAGCATCCATCCTCCTGTCAAAGTGACCTCCCACTCCACAGACTGATTTGGACAAATGGTGACTGAAGGGGAGTCTGTTAGCTGTGGCCACTGTGTGGACAACATCCTTAGGGGTATCCTTATGTTTAGCCTGACATAATCCACAAAAAAAGATTCATTGGCCACACAGCCAAAGCTTTTAGAACTAGCATTGCAGGGGGGTTCTGAAGATAAATAAATGCAAACTGATTGAAGAGATAACCATCTTTCTGGCATTGAGACACTCAACATAATGTTGTGCCCACATGGCATTCGATTAAATCTATTTGCTGAAGCTCAGATTTTTCATAATTTACAGAGATGCCTAAGGAGAAGCAGAGCTGGAAGGTTGGCATAATTGTTAAGGTGTTGACCTTACAGACACAAGGTGCAGGGTTTGATTCTCATGTGGGGTAATTGGCTAGGCTTAAAATGGCCTGAAAGGGCAGTTAGCCTAGTTTCAATCTATGAACCTATGAGCTATGAAAAGTAATCACTAGCTGCTACTAAAGACTGTTTGGTTACTGCAGCTAGGAGCCAATTGTCTAGGTGTAGGAACACTCACAGATGGGCTGTGACAACTACCAAGCACTTGTTGAATACCAGAGGAGCTGTTGTAAGACCGAAGGGCAAGTTGTTGGACTGCAAATGATTGGCTTCTATGCAGAAGTGTAGAAACCTCCTGGACTCCTTTGCAATCTTTTTGTGGAGATAGGCATCCTGGAGGTCTATAGAGCATATCCGTTTTCTGCTTTGAGGCAGGGTAAAATTGCTGACACCATAATCATTCTGAACTGGATCTTATTTTACAAAAATAAATAGGCCACTGAGATCCAAAATTGCCCTGAGGTCCTGTTTTTTCTTTGGTACCAAAAGTAATCCTTAAACTCCTGACCCTTTCTGATCTGGGGGTGGGGGTCCACCAGAATGGCACTTTTTTGAAGGAGGGTAATCACATCCTGATGAGCAGCTTGCATATGATAGGGTGGGACATTTGGTAAAGCCAGCTTCTGAGGTGGCCTCCTTTAGGAAAATGGTATGGGGTACAGCCTCTGGATAGATTATCTCTCACCCAGTTAGACTATGTGATGGCCATCCATGCAGCTGGGTAATGAGAATATAGTCTCTCCTCCCCTCAGCAGACTGCCTCCAGAAATGGACAGAGGGGCAATTTTCTCGAACTGGACTCCTTGTTCAGGGTATGGACAGCAGATGATGCATAAGTGAGGACTGTATTCCATTATGGCTGCTGCAACAATCATGAAGTCCATCACAGGATCCCTATACCAAAATTGACACTGTCTGGGTATTGTGGAATTGCCTCCACTGTGCGTTTGGTTCCTGCCATGCCATCCTGGTGACCAAATCTATGAGACGGCAAGAAGGAGTGACCACCCAAAAGGTGGGAGGGACACAAATGTATGCTTTGAACAGCACACCCTCATTTTTAGGGATAGGTTGGAGTGCCATGATTCTCTCGGTTCCATCAGTTCCAGGACTTCACCAAAAGTGATGGCTTTAGGAAGGAATCTGAGAATGCTCTCACTCATACAAGCCCATGTTAGATGTAATGGATTCTGAATGTCAGTCTACATGTTTTTTTTTACACGGTCTCTTCCTAGGAATTTCCATCTGTGGACGAGTCAGATTGCAGGTGCTGTGAATCTCCATGGAATACAGCTGTGCTTTGTCCCTGGGAGCCATGATTAATAGTCAGAAGTGCCAAAGGATGGGTATTTCAGGGAGGAGCCGAAATAAAAGGAAGCCCTGATGATAGCCTTTGGGGGAGGGGGCATGATCTTCTCCATCGCCTCAAAGGCAGATTGCGAGTCTGTCAGCATTTTGCATTGAGGGACCACTCCTTTGAACCAACTCTTCTCCTGTTGAAGTGTTTGGTGCTGAAGAGGGGAGCCCCAGTACAGAGGACCCACGTGGCCTAGAGAAAGAGATTGGAACTGCAGGCTTAAACAACAAGGATCCCAAAACAAAGAATGGCTCCAAGTCAGTTCAACCACAAGACTGTGTCAAGGGCTCAGATATGCTCAAGCCAGACGGAACTGAAGTCGAGTATATTCAATGTTGTTGACTCAGGAAGAGGAGGGGCTTTTGGTGCTGATGTGATAGGATCCAGGTGGGTAACTAGCTCCAAGACTGCAGATGCAAAAACTGGTACAAGGGACGGACCTAAGAAAGGTGGGCAGGGGGTGTAACCTAAGCCACCCTGGTAACGGAAGGGATAATGTACAGTCCCATTTGCAACTTCATAAAGGTTCTAATCAAAGTCTCCCAGATGGCTTCAGAAATGCTTCTGAACTATTGTAATGATTTAAAGATAGTAGTAGGAGGTCTGGAACAGGCAGCATGGCAATTTCCTCTCTGCAGATTGCTTAACTTGGTAGGCAACTTATCCCCCATAACTACAGTCTCCAAAACTGGGGAATTCTGTCTGACAGGCTTCCCTGCACTGACCAATGGTCCATTTTCAGTTGATTAAACAAAATAGTAAAGATCAGAAACATGCCATTACAAAGACTATGAAAACTTCTCCTTTACTGAATAGAAGAGTGTCATAATGACAAAAATGGCTCAATACTAGCTCCACTGGTGCAAAGCAATGGCCCAGAAAACCCAAAAGTACTCTCTTGCAAATAATCGACAGTGATGGCTCTGAAAGAAAAGTTATGTAAAATCTTACCATAACCATAGATGCCCTTTTCCTCCATGTTGCAGTATTCTTCAGGTGTGGGTTTATTCTTCTTGCTACCAAGACATCCAGCAGTATACAAAAGATTTCAGTCACTATATGGTGTTTGGAATGTCTGACATGGCTAACAGAACACAGGCCATAAAAGTGACATCTGCACACACCAGCCCTCAGAACTGTAAGCCCCAGCTGGAACTAATCCTAGCAAGGATAATCCCAGCTCTGTGCCATCCAGAAAGGGAAATGTTGCATAGCAGGAGGGGGAGGTGGGTGGGAAGGAATACTGCAACATGGAAGAGAAGGACATCTACGGCTAAGGTAAGATTTTACATGGTTTGCTATCATTTGTGCAAACTATAGTCTGTCGACATGTATGCTGCTGAAAATCAGAATGTCATGCACAAAATGAAAAGTATATGGGATAGTTGAACACACTTATACGAATGCAGTAGTGCATTCACATAAGTGTGTTCAACTATATGTATGGAGATCGCGGCACAGCGAGGATTGGAAATTCATACACATCCTCACTGTAGTGCAATCTTGCAGTTGGACTATATCAGCAGCAGGGGGTGCAGGGGGGCTTGTCAACCCGCAAAAAGGTGATATATCATATAGGAGCTTAGTTTACATCAGCTCCTATACAGCTATCGTGTGATGTTTTTGGTGACGATGTCGACTCAAATTTCTTGATCATTTGGGTCAACATTGTGACGTGGTCGGGATTCCGAATTTGATGGTTTACTTCGATATTGTGAACGGAAATCATTTTGCCTTTTGCAATATTGATAGTAAACCATTTTACACAACTTTTCTATATACTTCTATTCACATGTTCCAGTATTCATTACATATGGGTGAGTGACAAAGCTCACTATGAAGAAGGGGGAGGTGGCCTGATAGAGTTCTCCAGGAATCAATGGAGGATATCCCTGGCAAAACCAGCTCTGGCCCTAGAAATGTGATCTAACTTGTAGTGTCTGATGAAGGTGTCCAATGGAGACCAAGTGGCTGCTTCCAGTATAGTGGAGGTATCCAAACCCCCTGAGGAGGCCATTGCCCTGGTGGAGTGTGTTTTGACAGTACCTTGCAGGGATTTCCCATGGTGTTTTTGGTACAATGTGATAGCTTTGGAAACCCATGTTGAGATAGTTTGTTTAGTTATTGCCTTCCCTAGGGCCCTGGAGTGGAAGGACACAAAGTTGCTCAGCTTGTCTGACATACTTGGTTTTGTGCAGATAATATCCAAGTTGTCTCTGTACATCCAGGGAATGGAGTACTCTCTCATTGTCTCCCTGCGGATTAGGAAAGAAGGCTGGTAGGTGGATGGCCTGATTTAGAGAAAGTTCATTCAGTTAGTTCTGAGTAACCCTATCAGTGTGGAATACTAAGAAGGGTGGAATGGCCATAAGGGCTTGCAACTCTGACACGCTCTTGGCTGAAGTCAAGGCCACGAAGAGGACAGTCTTCCATGTGCAGTGTTTTAGGGAAGCTTTGTCTGCTGGCTCGAATGGAGGGAGTGAGAGCTTCTCTAAAATGTAGTTGAGGTCCTATGGTGGGGGAAGAGGGTTTCCTGGGTGGTCTGAGATGAAGGACTCCCCTTTAAGGAATAACTTAGCTGGTTGTCTGGAAGCTAGGGGGGATCCAGGGGCAGGCATGCTGAAATGACAGAAAAGTGGGCTTTAATGGAAAAGAATGCCAACCCTGTCTGCATTAGTTCACACAGGTAAGACAGCACTAGAGGGGTCTCACTTTCCAGTGGGTTCAACTGCCTTTTGAAACACCATATTGAAAATCTCTTCCACTTTGATAGGTAAGATTTCCCTGTATTTGGTTTCCTGGCCTCCTGCAGGACAGTGAGCACATCCTCATTATAAAGAGATCAGTATCCTATCACACCCCCCAGGGTGAGGTGCAGAGGTTGCCACTATAGGTGTTTTTGGGATCCCTTGTGCTGTGTGAGAAGGTCCACTCTGGGGGTAACGTGTGGTGATTGCCATTAGATAGCTGTAAAAGGAGGGGGAACCAATGCTGTCTTGGCCAATAGGGAGTCACCAGCAAGATTTTTGGTCTGTCCTGCTGGATTTTCAGCAGGACCTTCTGAACAAGTGGAAAGGATGGGGAATGCAGAGAGAAATATCCCCTTCCAGGAGATTAAGAAGGCATCTGTTACCATAGCCTGATGTGGAAGTCTGGTGCAAAAGGATGGAAGTTGCCTGTTGATGGAGGTGGCAAACAGGTCTACTTGAGGTGTACCCCACCATGGAACAGGTCGAGGAATACGTTCCTGTGAAGCATCCATTCATGACCATCATGGATCTGCTGAGGGAGTCTGCCTGAGAATTCTGTTGTGAAGGAATGTAAACTGCCTGTAAGGTTACTCCCTGGGAGGTGGCCAGTTCCACACTGGAGGAGCCAGTCTGCAAAACAAATAAGATTTGGGCCCCCTCCCCTGCTTGTTGAGATTCCACAGAACTGTGGTATTGTCTGTAAAGACTTTTAGTGGTCCTTGTTGTAGGCTGGTTTGGAAGGCTTGCAGGGCCAATAATACTGCCATCATCTCTCAGATACTGATGTGTTCTTTCCTGTGTGGTGCTGGCCACACTCCTTGCACTCTCAAGTGCCCCAGAGTTGCTCTGAGGCATCTGGGTGCGTGATCTGTTTAGGTTGAGCTGGTTAAAGGGGAAGACCTGGGTGGAGGTTAAGCTGCTTCAACCATCAGTGGACTTCTTGTTTGCGGCAGGGCAGGAGAAGTACCCTGCACTCAAGGGGGTGGGAGTGTTGGGTCCATACTGACCTGAGGTACCATTGCAATTTCCTCTTATGGAGTTTTGCTAATAGCAGAATGGGGATAGTGGCTGCCATGTAGCTCAGGAGCCTGAGGTACTACAGTGTGGTTAATTTTGTGGTCTTGAGGACCAGAAGCAGGTATTGTGTCAAGCTTTACACCTTTTAGGGAAGGTAGGCTTTTATCATGTTTGTCTGAATTCTGCACTGCAAGATGACAATGTCTTGAGTAGATTCCAGATGGGATTTTAGGAAGCAGATTTGAAATCCCAGGGACTGTAGGAGACTAATGGCAACTTGTAAGTGTTGCTGAAGGGCCTGTTAGCAGTCTGCCTGAATGAGCAAGTCATCTAGTTAAGGGAATATTTGTCTTCCATTTGTCCTGCAGAAGGCAATAACTAGACCCAGACAGTTGGTGAACTCTCTGGGTGCAGTGGAAAGCCCAAAGGGCAAGGCAGATAACTGAAAATCAGAGGAACCCATAGAGAACCTCAGGTATTTCCTGTAACTGGGCTTTGTAGGGAAGTGAAGGTAGGCATCCTTAATATCTAATATGGCCATGAACCCTTGGGAGAGGAGGAGTGGAAAGAAAGTTGGTAAGGTCAACATCCTGAAGGTTGGGACCTGAAGGAAGAGGTTGAGTAGTGAGAGGTCCAGAATTGGCCTCCAAGGACTGTCTTTTCTTGGAACCAGGAAAATCCAGGAGTAGAAGCCTCTTCCTTTTGCAGACAGGTGGACTGTTTGAATGGTGCCCTGAGCCATCAGGTTGATTAACACTGTCTGCAACAGGGACAGCTGTTCTTTTGGTGGCTGTGGGATACCCCGCTCTTTGGAGGCATGAGCCAGGTCATAAAATACCCATTCTCTATTATAGAGAGGACCCATTTGTCTAAGGTAAGTGTCCATACTTGGAGACAGTGAGAGAGGTGCTCCGAGACAGGGATAGAGGGAGAAGGTTTTTTTTAAAGTTTGGCAGGTAGTCAGACACTATCTGCTCTGTCTTGAAAGGGCGGCCTCTGGCTAGAAGAGGTAGAGATTCTAGTAAGACTTGGGTGCTTCCTGAATGTCTTCCTAGGCCTTGTGGAAGCAGCAGGGTGAGAGTGCTTTCTAATAAATTGTGTTTTTGCTGGATAATTCTTCTGGAACTTTGGAAGAGGAGAAACCAGCAGCTGGTTTAAATCCTGCATTTCCCTCCCCTTTTGCTGTAATGACTTAAATAAGTCAGCCACTTTTGTTCCAAACAAGGCTGTGCTGTCCAAAGGGGCATTAACCAGCTTGACTCAAGTCATCTGGTAAAGGTTGTAGGCATAGACAGGAGTACCGTCTTAAAGCAAATGCTGATGTTGCTGATCTGGCTGAGGCCTCAGCAGCATCATAACTGCACTTTATGCCTGGTAACCTGAGAAGTGAGAGCAACTAGGGAAGACAGTGAAGCCCTGGCAGCAAAATATGGGGAGTCTGACAATTCCTTGGAGACAGTCTCCAAAAGGGATAAGGTGTATTTAGCCATGTGTGCCTGGTAATTAGAAGCTCAAAGCCAGAGTAGCAGAAGTGCATATTTTCATACTCAGACATTCCATAGTTCTGCTGTCCTTGTCAGCAGGGAGAATGGTGGTGGAAGGCAATAGTTTTGAAGCCTTATCAGTGGAACTAGAAATAGTGGCAGGGTGAGCAGCAGGACACTTAATTAGAAACTTTGCATTCTCGGGAACTTTATAAAACCTGTCAGGTCTGTGTGGAGCAGGGGGACTGAGTGTCCGGGTTCTGGGATGCTGAAGATGAGGCATCCAGAAAGACAGGTAGAATGGGAGGAGCAGCAGTAAGGGTTTGGGGAATCCATCTGAATGAGGTCATAATACCTTTTTTGGACCTCTGACACTTCAGATGATTCCCACTTGAAATATTCCTTCATTTTAGTAATAGTTTCTCCAAAGGTCAGTTCCCCTGCTGGGGAGTCGAGGTCAATGGATTCTTCCTCTGGGGAAGGCAGCTGAGAAGTATATGACAGGGATTCTTCAGAAAAAGAATCTGAGAATTCCTCCTCTTCCCTCTGAGAGGTATTTGATGTTTGAGACCTAGGGCTCAGGATGGGAGGAGGGATAGTGGATGTCCCTGGAGTGGTAGGCCATAAGGCCATAAAGGCATTAAACAGACTTTGGCTGAAGGTCTGTCAGTCCGGGATACTTTCAGGAGAAGGAGACATGTTTTCTTTTTTCCTTCCTTTTGAGAGACCTAGCAGGCATCTGCATGGAGGAAGTCCTGGAATCCGGCGATTGTAAGGTAATGGAGGCATCCGATGGTCCTGCCAAGAACACTGTCCCCCCTCCGGCGTCAAAAGCCTCTGTGGATGTGCCCTCCATGCAAGAGTATGCGGCTTCAGTGAAGGTACCCACTGTATCCAAAGCAGTGGAGCCAGAGTCTTCAACCAGGCCGATGTTGGCAACAGGCTGAAAGACGAATGAAAGAGGCGTCATGTGGTTGACTTGCAGTTTCCAAGTCGGCAGAATGCCAAAGCAAAACCAATAGACTGTACTACAGCGAATGGGTAGTGTAGGTTGATAATTTGGGTTCGACATTGTGCAGGGAGGTTGCGGTTCAGTGAGGATCAGGGAATTAGCCCATTTCCTTACTTTAGTGCAATCTCAGAGTTGGTATATTTAATGTGCGGGGGGGCATAGTCCCCCTACAAAATAAAGTCCAAAACATACACTGTGAAGAAGTAGGAAACACTTTCAGTGAACTCTTCAGTCCAAGCTGTTTTTTTATTCTTCCAACATACAAAGATAAAATAGTAAAATTAACGTACCATTGACTGTAGAGTTCAATGGTACATTAATGTGCATAAGCAGGAGGTGAGTGATGTCACCTCCTGCTATGTCGAATACATCGAACTATGGTTGTCAATGTATTTATTTTCGCTTTGGTTTACTTTTTGGCATTTCGAATTCAGCATTTCGGGTCAACATTTACACACACACACATTATATATATATATATATATATATATATATATATATATATATACATATATATATATATATATATATATATATATATATATATATATTGTGTATACAAACAGACACAATGCCCTCTTACACCTACCCTCAAAAGGCAGATCTGTATATTAGTCTGATGTTGGATTTTGGAGGGTGGGGGTGATTCACAATAATGTACTCTTAACATATTGCTCCTATACAGCACACTATCTGCACAGAAGCTACACCAACCTTCTGTGCACACCTTTGATGTTGTCTGTGACGAAAATTAAACAATGAACACAGTCCCCCGGCCCTCACACTGGCTATGGTGACATTCTGTGCATAGCTCTGAGGTTTGAAAGTGAGGAAAATTATAGCAATGACCATACTGCCCCCCCATTTACCTGCATTAGCTATAGTGACCCTCTGTGCATACCTCTAAAGCAAAGCTAGTTTTAAATTAGGTGGGGTTTACAGTAAAGGCCCTTACTAAGCCTGCATCAAAACCTATTTATACAGCCTAAGTTGTGGGGGGCCACCAGAAGCTTTGAATTTTTAGGTTTTCCATGATACATTTTACTCCTTGTTATTGAAAGATAATGACTTTAACTGATCTTATTTTAATGCTACCAAAGATGCAGTAATTTTTCACACACGCACAAACATACTGACACTGCACAAGACACATCTATAATATACACCTACAAACAAACCACACTCACTGCATGCTTACTTGCAGTCAAATTGGAGGAATGGCAATTAACCTGTCACGTTCTCATGCTTGTGGGCTGTTGGAAGAAACCAAAGCACCTACATAAAATGACAGGCAGACAGACAGCAGACACACACAGATGAGATGTAGCCTCCAGACAGGAGTTGCAGCCTAGAACTCTGTGATCCAAGTGCTGTGAGACAGCAATGCTCACTGTGGCTAGTGTTACTGCTCCACTACACCAATGATCAACTTTTCACACATATTTTGCCCAGACTGGCAAACAACCACTTACTATGTAAATGCTGATACCATGTAAATGATGATAATGAATTGTGATGCACAGTGAAACAAATTAAGGCCAGCTTATGCTTAGCTGCATTGCAAACCCTCTCAAAACACAAATTCAGAGTAAGCCATAGCAATTTTACAGATTTCAGCAAATACAATATATTGACAGACATGTCTTCTGCCATGTCAGTTCAGTGACTACTTAGTGAGCAAACAACAGCAGGGTATGTCCCTGTTATCCACAAATGGCCCCTGTATTCATCAATTACAGCTACTTTATTGACCATGTAGGCCTTGGATGTCTGCTGTAAAATAAAATGGCCAAGTGTTCAACTTGCTTTACACAAATGCACACTACCCCTACAAGGCCAGATTAATGGCTGCTTAAAACCGAGCAAACAAAATAGTCACTGTCACCCACAAACAGACCCCCATTCCAGCAGTTACAGCTACTTTGTTGACTGTATACATCTCAGACATCAGATTTTGATAAACGTAATGGCCACAGTACGGAATAAACCATTAAAAAACATCAGCCCTTTTTATCCTAGCAATTAGAAAAACACTTTTGTTCACTGTACAGCTCTTAGATGTTAGACTAAAAAAAATACTACTACTAACAGAAGCTCCAGTAAAACAGATTTTCATTTTTAACTCTGTTTTAGGCACAGATGTAGCCATCCCAAGTACTCAACTTCTCAACACGAAAATCATGGACAAAGCCAAAAAAGTGTGAGGGGGGCACAAAATCAGGGACTGAATCCCACTGGAACTCAGCAAATTTCTTGGCCTTATTCTTGATCCCTGCTTTTCATTTAAGTTGCACACAGACAGTTGTTCACTCTCACAGTTAAAATTAACCCACAAAGTGTCACAAACTCCTATTAAATGAAGAATGTCTAGCCACTGCAAATAATGCAATCAGACCAAATTAGATCATGGACTTGAAACAATCACTCTTCTCAGCAAGCAATATGCTTGTACTAACACAAAGCCTCTAACAAAATATCACTGACTTACCACTGCAAACATCTACACAAATTTCGCTGTCTACCAACCAGTAACAGGGTTACCCTTCTAACCAACATCCTGATGCAAGGAATATGAATGCTACAACACTGCCCACTCCTGTACAGTAAAATAGTGGTCAGGATCCTACCATACACCCTCTAAAAAAACAAATCACTTCTGCTAACAAACCCATCATATGGTCTAACTACTGGTAAAAAAATAATAAACTTTTCAAAAATTGGACCATCGTCTGGAAATTGCACACAGGAAAACACACACTTGGGAAAGTACTTTTTCTGTTTTCAAACTAAACCAAAAAAAGTTATGTCTTGCCATAACATTCCATCTGTGTTGTTCATCTTTTTTTCATTCATCACTGATGGGTTCGGAACAGAGTCGGCCTATTACAAAGCTCGCGCCAGCCAAAACCTCTTGTGCTAAGCTTCTACCCACAACGCCCTTCTCCCTGTTACCTCAGATCGAGTTTGCCTGTGATAAACCAGAAAAGCAGAAGCCCATTATGTGCAAATGCCCTAAGACACCACTTGGATGAAAAACACAGATGGAACGTTATGTTAAGACATAACTTCTTTATCTGATGTTGTTACTCTTTTTTCCATTCATCACTGATGGGACAGAATCCCAAGCTACCTTGAGACACATTGGAGGGGGTCCTTACAGAAAAACATTCCAGAGTACCATTCAGCCGTCCAATTTGTAATGATTGATAAAAGTGTGGGGTGGCTGCTGTGCAAAAGTCATCCATAGAAGCCCTGGAGTGGAAATCTACAGATATCACCATAGATTTAGTGGAATGGGCTTTAACCTGTGGTATAGGTTCTTTTGTGGAAGAGTAAAAGAAGCATATGCAGTCCCTTAGCCATTTCGATAAAGTAGCATTGGATACAGAATTTCCCATTCTAGATCCAGAAAAAGAAATGAAAAGTTGGTCAGATTTACGCATAATTTTGGTTCTGTCTAAATAGAACCTCAGTTGTCTGTGTACATCCAAGGAATGTAGGTAGTACTCTCCTTTATTAGAAACAATTCAGAAAAAACACTGGTAGGTCAATAGACTGATTGATGGAAAAGTCGGAAACAATCTTGGGGAGGAAAGAGGGATTTGTCCAGAGTGATACTCTGTCCTTGTGAAAGACCAAATAAGGTCTTCTGATGCACAATGCCTGTAGCTCTGAAACTCGCCTGACGTAATGGCTACCAAGAACAAGGATTTCCAAGACAAGAATTTCAGGTCAAACTTTGCTGTGGGTTCAAAGAGGGGTTGAGTCAAAGACTGTAGAACCAATGTGAGGTTCCACGGCTCTATAGGCTGTCTGACTGTGGGGGCCTGATGTGTGAAACTCCTTTGAGAAAGGTTTTACATAAACGTAGCGAGATGAGAGGCGTACCATCCAGCCCATTATGGTAATTCGAAATTGCAGCAAAATGTACTTGTATGGTAGAGGCTGCGGCACCCCCTTCAAAAAATTTAGGCAAGTATTGCAAAAGTGCCATGACCGGAGACTAATACGGATCTAGCATGTCATCCTTTGACCAGAGACAGAACCTTTTCCATTTGTCCTGATACAGTCTTCTGGTGGATGGTTTATGAGAGGCCAGGATAATATCCCGCCAAAAAGGGGCTATGAGGATCACTTTGCATTTCAACCGATGAGCTTTCTTTAAGAACTGTGGAATCAGAGGAATGGGAGGATAAGCATAAAGAAGTCCCGTGGGCCATGTGCTAATCAAAGCTTCCCTTGGGGACTCCCCCTTTGGGGGGAATAGGGCAAAAAAAGAAGTTATGTACCTACCACAATGTTCCATGTTACTTGTTTTCACCTCGCCTTCCTTCTTGCTGTTTTGGTTCGGAGCCGATCCTTGGCTCCGACTCGGCCATCTTCTATAGCTGGAGAGCTGTTTACTGGCTCAAGGTTACCCCTTATTCCAGAATACCCAGTATCAGCTACCCAGATCTCGTTTGTGATAGTGCACACTAGACATAAGTAGAGAAACCAGTTACCTAAAAACTGGTTGTCTAATACACCTAAACAAGGAAAGAGTTATAAATTACCTGGCATGTGAAGTAATAAAAGATACTCAGCCAGTGAAAACAAAAGGAACTCCTCTCAATCCTCTAGGAAGGAGGGAGGGACGCAAAAGGAAGGCAAGATGAAGACAACTAACATGGAATATTATGGTAGGTACATAACTTCTTTATGTTAAGTTGTCCATCTCACCTTCGTTCTTGCTGTTTGGGACAGTGTCCCTAGCACCTAAAATACCGGGTGGCTCATTGGAACAGACTCTTCAGAACAGTAGAACCAAAGGAAGCTCTGCTTCGGGAGACTATATCCACCTTGTAATGAGAGATAAAAGTATGAGGGTTTGCCCAAGTGGCAGCTGCACAGATCGAGTCTATTGGCAACCTAGACTGAAAAGCTACAGAGGTGGCTAATGCTCTAGTAGAATGACCTTTTGGTTTAGCTGGTAGCTCTTTATTTTGTAACTGATAATAAAGGCAAAAGTATCTGATAACCATCTGGATAAGGTCACCTTAGAAACTGGAAGGTCTTGTTTGTTGAAAGCATAATAAATAACTGGTCTGACTTTCTTAGTTCCTTAGTTCTATGGAGGTAAAAACACAATTGTCTGTGCACATCCAGTTGGCAGAGATTGTATTCTGCCTTGTTGCTGTGATTGGGAAAGAAAACTGGGAGATCTATTGATTGATTTAAATTGTTCTCTGAGCAGACTTTAGGAATAAAGGATGGATTGGTCCTCAGAGAAACTCTGTCCTTGTGAAACAGCAGGTAAGGACGAACACATAGTGCTTAAAGTTCTGAGACACGTCTAGCTGAAGTGATAGCAACCAGAAAAAGTGTCTTCCAAGAAAGAAATTTTAAGGAACATGATGCTGCCGCTTCAAAGGGAGGCAAAATTAAGGAAGCTAAAACTAAACTGAGATCCCAAGGAGGAGGAGGATCTCTAACTGGGAGTCTAAGATGTTCCTCTCATAAAGGCCTTGCAGAGCTTATGAGACATTATGCTAGAATTAAACATACCGATATGAAAATTAGAAATGGCAGCTAGCTGTACTCTAATGGTAGTGGAAGCCGCACCAGACTGAAAAAGTCGTGCTAGAAATTCAAGAATTTTATGGACTGGGGTTGAGAAAGGATCCGAATTTCTAGATTCTGCCCAGTAAGAAAACTGTTTCCATTTATTAGCATACGTTTTCCTCGTAGTAGACATATGTGAGGAAACAATAATATCACGGACTGCTGGGGAGATACTGGAAAGCCTGGCTAAGGCTGGAAGTGGAGTAATCAAGCTGTGGGCTGGAGAGTTTGAAGGGATTGGTGCAACCCGCCTGATTGATGAATCAGAAGATCTGGAACCGGGTCCAGAATCCAAGGTTGATCCAGAAGGTGGAGGTGCAGGAACGGGAACCTTATCTGCCGAGGCCAATATGGGGCAATGAGGATCATTTTGCAATCCAACGATTTTGCTTTCTGTATGAGTCTTGATATTAGGGGAAAAAGCGTAAAGGTGTCCCTGAGGCCAATCGTGGACTAGAGCATCTCTGGGTATATGACCTGGAAGAGGAAGTAGGGAGAAGTAGCTGCTGCATTTGTTGTTGAGAGGAGTGGCAAATAGATCACAGCAAGACTGTCCCCATTTGCAGAAGATAAGATCCACAACTTCCTGATTCAGAGACCACTTGTGAGGCATGAGGATAGCTCTGCTGAGCCTACTGCAGTCTGTTCGTGTTGTGTGTCAATAAACCTGTTTTTTAACAACTGGAGCTACATCTTGCTTTTAACACAAGGGGTAAGACCTGGTGCACCTTCTTATATTTTATACAATTGGTTTTCTTTCGGTTTGAAGGTGCTTTATCCAGCAAGAGTTGCTTTTTTATTTAAAGTGCCCTGAACTGTTCTACCTAGATAATGTCCCCCCACCCTATCAGGGAGGTGTCTGTGGTCACTGTGGCTACCGGAGGGGGTTGTATGAAAGGTCTGCCCTGAATCACCAGTGGAGAGACCATCCACCAAGAAAAGGTACCTTTTGCATGTTTCTGTGATCAGGATCATGTGAGACATGGGTAGCTCCTGGAAAGACCACTGCATGAAAAGAAGCCACTGAAGGATTCTCATGTGGAAACGCGCTAATGGGACAAGAAGAATGGCAGCTGCCATGGAGCCTAGAGCTTGGAGGACATATCTGACTTGAATCCTTTTGCCATGCATTAGAATTAAGACTTGTTGACGAATAGTGGAAACTCTTTCCTGCGGTAATCTTGCATTAATTCTGCTCCTATGTATGTGACAGACTGACAGGGCAACAAGGCAGATTTTTTGAAATTTACTGTAATGCCTAGTTGAGTGCATGATGTGACTGTATAATCCTGTGCCTCTAAGAGTTGATGCCTGGTGGTAGCAGTCAGGAGCCAGTCGTCTAGATAGGGAAACACCTGGAATCCTTGACACCTCAGGTGAGCCATGACTACTGCCATACACTTGGTGAACACCTTGGGGGCTGAGGTGAGACCAAAGGGCAGAGCTCTGAACTGGTAATGACTGGCCCCTACCCGGAAGCGAAGAAATCTCCTGGAGCATCTGTCTATCTTGATATGATAGTACGCGTCCTGAAGATCTAATCGAGCACATCCAATTGTTCTGACCCAGAAAAGGGAAAATGGACTGCAATGTCACCATCCGGAACTTTTCTTTTTGTACAGATTTGTTCAATCTGCTGAGATCCAGTATTGATCTCCAGTCCCCTGTCTTTTTTTGGTACTTAAAAGAATCTCGAGTAAGTTCTGGACCCCAGTTGGTCTGCGGGGACTTCTTGAATGGCTCTTTTTTCTAGCAGTCTTGAAACTTCTGTGACTGCTTGATCCCTTAGACTGGGTGGGACATCTGGGATGGACTTTTTTGATTCTATGGGGGATTGATGGAAGGGAATTTTGTAACCTCCGGATATAATGGATAGTACCCATCTGTCTCTTATGATATTTTGCCAGGCTTTTGGGTACAGCAAAAGTCTTCCAGAGGTGAGCAGTCGGGCAACCCTTCAGGGATGCTGGAAGGGCTTGGCAGAGAAGGTTTTACTGCCATCCTGGTTTTGCGGTCCCCCTCTGCACGAGGGTGGCAGACCCTGGTTTTGCAGTCCCCCTCTGCCATGAGGGCAGCGTCTGTTATTGTTGCTTCTCCCTCTGCTCCTGGGGGAAAAAATCACCATGTGTGTCAGGGCAAGGGTCCTTGGGATTTTCTGAACCACATCTTTCCACTCTTCTGACCCTTGGGATAAGATCTGGAAGGGGTGGAAAAACGGACTCCCACAGCAGAGACAGTCTTGCCTTCCTGCTCACACCTGGTCAATGTGTCTTTCACCTGAGGCCCAAAGAGAAAGGGGCCATCAAAGGGAGTATTGGTGAAGGACGCTCGAAAGGGTTCCACAAACTGACACAGCCGCAACCAAGCATGTCTCCTGAGAGCCACACCTGTCCATGCGGCTCTGCTCACTCCATCGGCTGCATAGGAAATCAGCCTCATGGAGGAGTTGACTATGGAATTAAGAGTTGCAAGTTGAGAAGCTAATTTGGCTGGTACTCCCTCAGCTGTAGGAGGAAGGGCATCTCCAAGCTCTTTCAGGAGATCCCTTTGAAGACGTGTAAAATGGCATAGATAGTTCAGGGACCTCATTGAAAAGGTTGCTGAAGCAAACATTCGCGTTCCATATCTGTCCATCATCTGAGACTCTGTTTGGAGGATGAACAGATGAAGAGGTTTCTGCTAACTCTTTCTTGGTGGCTGCTGCTACCACCGTAGCATCAACGGGCACACCTTTGGAGAGGAATTGTTTGTTCTGGGGTGCTGTAATAAATTTGTTTGGTCTCCTCTGAGTAGGTTCCACAGAATCTGGAGCTGACCAAGCCTTTCGAGCCACTACAGACATGAGTGGATCGAAAGGAGGAGATACCCAGGAGGTGGAAGGTCGGGAACCGAATGCGTCCAGCTATACAGACTCATTCTCGGTAGGGGCTAGGGAAGTCCAGTCCCCCCTCTGTTTAAGCATTTCAAGGATGTCTGAAAAGGAAACATCTTCAGAGGGGGACCTTGGGGACCCTTCCGATACATCCATGCCTGTATCTGAGGTGACAGACACAGGGGAATCTATGTGCTTCCTCTTGCACTTCTTCCAGACAGGCTCTTCCAAGAGGCTACAGAAGAAGAGAGATCACCCAATAGGGTGTCCTGGAACATAGGTTCCCTACGCTTGGGGTCTGGAGGAGGAGTAGAGGTTGGAACAGACACCACGGGGGCGGAGCCAATAGAGCTGGCAGTAGAGCTGTTTCGGGGGACAGCACACTCCGCATGACCTCGAAGGCGTGCCGACTGCTAGGCAGAGAAAGCTCCAGCTCCGAAGAGACAGGAGTCCATCTCCGTGTCGAGGGTGATGGCTCCGAGGTCGATGTTGGAGCCGAGCTCACCTGCGCCGAAGCTCCGAGAGGGAGAACAGGGTCGGACAAGGGTCCGATGCCACTCCCCCACCTTGGAGCTGACGAGAGAGCCCCAGCACCCAGATCCCTTGATAGAAGGTACAATCGAGGTAATCGGAGCCAATGTCGGAACCAAAGGAGAGATGATGATCGGCGCTGACAGTTCTACTACCTGCAGATCCATGGTCTCCGGCTCCAAGGTAAATGTAGTCAGAGGAGGAATGGAAATAAAGGCGGTTGGATCGGATACCTGCTGAGGTGGGCTGGACAGTAATTTTGCCAGGGCCTATGACTTAAGCAACCTACTTACTACTCTCTCCACATCATGATCCGATAATCTAGAGGATCGAGAGGAGTGGGAAGAATGATGGCTACGTTCACTCTGTAACAAGGGTGACTGAGGTGCCGAGTGGATGGGCTCCAAGAACGGAGACATCAGTCTCTTATGGCTCAGAGACGGCTCCGAAATAGCAGATGGAGCCGACGGAGGAGTTGCCTTGGTACCAGCCGGCACTGACATACTTGATTGGTCAAGTAAAGGAGTCAGCTTCGAAGGTGGAGTCGATGGCTTGACAGACTTAGGGGATTTCGCTGGCTGAGTACATTTAGCCGGATAATCCTGAGGCTTCAATAATCCCCGAAAGATTAATTTGTTTGTGCGCTCCTGCAGGACCCTTGGACTAAAAGCGTGACATAGAACAGGAGTCCTGCAGGTGAACAGCGCCCAAACAATATACACAACTAGTGTGCCCATCTGTCAGAGACATTTTCTGACAGCATGAGTGACACTTTTTGAAGACAGATATCTTGGTATCTTTAGACATTTTCCCAACAACAACAAACTAAATAACTACAATAACAATAAGAAAAAAAGTTATAATAATTATTACAACTTAAATGGCTAACCTACCTAATAGAGGGAGAGGAGAACTCTCCAAGTTAAAACGAGTTCAAGGGAAAAGAGGCCTGCGGAAAGGAGCGATGGCCAACCAAGCACACGCGCGCGCACACACACACACACACACACACACACAATATGAGGCAATAAAGGGTATAAGTACTAAGAGACTAAGGTTAATAACACTTTTACAATTAGAATTTTACAATAACAGCAAAAATGTGTAATACAAAACAATACTAAGCCTGAGCTAGTAATGAAACAACCTCGCAGCTGAAGCGGCAAACGAGATCTGGGTAGCTGATGCTGGGCATTCTGGGATAAGGGGTAGCCTTGAGCCAGTAAACAGCTCTCGAGCTATAGAACATGGCCGAGTTGGAGCCGAGGATCGGCTCCGAACCCAAATAGCAAGAATGAAGGCAAGATGGACAACTTAACATTAGCTGTTGCACTTGTTCGATGGAGAGGTGAAAAGGTCACAGCACAGCTGGCCCCAGTGGCTGGGAATCTCTGCCACAACATCTGGATTGAGGGACCACTCGTGGGACAGGAGAATACATCTGGTCAACTTGTCCGCAATCACGTTGTGCTCCCCAGGATATACATTGCTATCAGAAAGCAGTTGGAAGCTATTGCCCACTGTCGAATCCTCATGGCGTCTCGACACAAGGTGTAGAACATGGTACCTCTTGTTTGTTAATGTACCAGACTACTGACATATTGTCTGACTGAATTGCAACTGTCCCAGAAGGAAAAACCATATGGAATGCCAACAACGCTAACAGCACCTTTCTCAGTTCTAGAACGTTGATATGCAGGTTGGACTCCAATGTGGACAATGTGCCTTAGACTGTCTTTCCCTGAAAATGTCCTCCCCAACCCAGTCAGGGAAGCATCAGTGGCCACAATGGCCTTGGCCTGAAGGAACTGGAATGGGCGGGCTCCAAAGTTCTCTGTCTGGTCTCATCCACCAAAGAAGGTCCTGCTTACAGGTGTTGGTTATATGGATATGAGAATAAAGGAGGTGAGGATTTGGGAATCACTGAGAAAGAAGAGGCCACTGGAGAAATTCGCATGTGCAGCTTGGCAAGAGGCACTATCGGGATTGAAGCTGCTATGGATCCTAGGGCCTGAAGAACCTCTCTCGCTGATACTTTGTTTTGATAGAGTATTATCATCATCATCAGCCCCCTTTTTCCACACGGGTTTGGGGTATCGTGTGAACTGTCACCAACTCTCTCGATTCAGTGCTACACTCCTGCCTTCTTCAACACTCACGCCTGACTGTTGCAGATCTTCTTTCACACAATCCATCCACCTCTTTGCTGGACGCCCTCGCTTCCTCTTATTTTCTTCCTGTCTGTCCCTAATCTTCCGCACCAGACTGTCTTCTGCACATGTGCCCAAACCACTGTAATCTGTTCTCTTTGATCTTTCCTGCAATTGGAGCTACTTTGGCTTCTGCTGTTATGTCCTAATTTCTTTGTCTATTCCACAGTGTGCATCCTATCACCTTTCTCAGGTGGTTCATTTCCATCACCTCTAGCTTCTTCACCTGTTCTGCCTTTACTGACAGGTTTCTCACCCATATAGTAGCATTGGTCACACCACTGTCTTTTACACCTTACTTTTCAGCTTCTTTGGCATTCTTCTGCCATAGACTACACCTGACACACTGTGCCAGTTGGCTGCAGCCTCTCTGATTCTAGCTCTGACCTCTTCATTCAGACTACCCCTCTCCTTAACTACCCCTCCCAGACACTTGAAGCTGTTTACCTGATCCACTATCTTCCCTTCTATCTCTATTCTCAGCTTCTTCTGATTTCCCCAATTTGCTGCCATTATCACCATCTTATCTGTGCTTAGTTTCATCCCGTGTGCCTTCAGATTTGCATTCCATTCTCCTATCCATTGCTGAAGTTATAGCTCAGAGTTGGCCTGTACTGCCACATTGTCTGCATACAGCAGCTTTGTTGATCCGTCCCTTCCAACCTGTTTACTAATGTAGTCCATCACCAGTATTAACAGCAGTGGGCTCAGAGCTGAACCCTGATGTACACCCACTCCCACTGGGAACCCCTCTGTGAGCCCAAACACTGTTCGTACTTGAGTCATTGGGTCCTAGTACATAGCCTGCACTAATTCTACCAATGTTTTTGGGACTTCAAACCACCACATTACTGCTCAGATCAGCTTTCTTGGGACCTTATCATATGCTTTCTCCAAGTCTAGGAATGCCCAGTTGGACACTCATCTCTAGTTTTTTCTCAAGTATCTGTCTCAACGCAAACATTCGATCAATTGTGCTGCATCATGATCTGAATCCAAACTGCCCATCTCCCATCTAACATTCTACTACTCTGTGTATCCATTTATCAATTACCCTCTCCAGAACTTTCATGCAATATGACAGGAGTTTGATGCCTCTGTACCGCACACAGTTGTGGATGTTCCCTTTGTTCTTGTACACTGGCATAAGTATGCTTATTCTCCAGTCATCTGGGATACGCCTGTCTCTCTACACTGGTGTCAGTACCCTTAAGAGCCATCTTCCTTAGTGCTGTTCTTACTTCTAGGGTGGGCTCCTCTTCTTTCATTGTAGGCCGTTTCTAGGCCAGTAAAGCTTCTGTGGGGTTTTCTTCATTCAGAAGCTGCTGGAAATACTCCTTCCATCTACCTTTGATGTCCTCTGGACTGGTGAGCAGGTTGTTGCTGGCATCCCTTATGGGTGTCTGACTATCTTCTTTATCTTTCTGTCTTTGCCTTGCAACCTGATACAGTTTCTTTGTGCCCCTTATTGAGTCACTTTCCAGAAGTTGGTGCAGTGCCTCTGATGCCAAAGTATCACCTGGAGCTGAAGCCTCAATCTCTGGAGTCTGTGAGCGACACCAGACAGGATCAGGTGTTGAAGACTGCTCCGATGAATTCTATCTACTGGGTAGGGACCATGTTTGACTTCTCCCAGTGCACAGTTATCCCCAAAATTTCCACCAGAGCAAGTGTGCATGGCAGGGCTGTTACCAGAAGACGCTTGGTGGGGGCGGTGAGGAGACAATCATCTAAGTATGGAAACACCCGGAATCCTTGCAGTTTCAAGTGAGCTGTAACCACTGCCATGCACTTTGTGAACACTCTGGGGACTGGAGAGAGACTGAATGGCAGGGCACGAAGATGGTAATGATTGGCTCCTAGCTGGAAGCAAAGCAGACTCCAGGAGCGCTTGTCCATTTTGATGTGGTAATACACATCCCGGAGATCTATCGAGCACATCCAATTACCCTCCCTCAGAAAAGGGAGAATGGACTGAACCGTAACCATCCGAAATTTGGTTTGGACGACAGACTTGTTCAAGCTGCTGAGCTCCACAATGGGTCTCCAGTCCCCTGTCTTTTTAGCACCAAAAAGATTCTTGAGTAAAATCTGGATCCGCATTGGTCTGGTGGGACTGGTTGGAGGACTTTTTTTTGGCATAGCTTTTTTATTTCTGAAGCTGCCTCTTCCCTTTGACTGTGTGGAACGTCGGGAAGTTTTGTTGGAAGTTTCGAATAAGAAATAAAGGGAATGGTGTAACCTCTGGTAATTATACTCTGCACCCAATGATCATTGGTAATAGAGTGCCAGGCAGCTTGGCTCAGAGAGAAACGACCCCTGACTGCTTCCAGAGGCAAGCAATCGGGCAGCTCTTCAGGAGCACTGGTAAGACTGTCCAGAGAAAGTCTCTGGAAACTTGGTTATATGGACCCTCTGTCTCTATAGGGGCGTCTTCTGGAGTTGTTACCCCTTCTGACTCTGGGGGTATCATCACCATGTGCAGCATGGAAAGGACCCTGAAATTTTTTGTGCCACATCTTCCCACTCCTCTGGCTCCTGGAAAAGGAACATTGAGGGTTGGAAAAATGAAGGCCTATGGCAGACAGGGTCTTGCCGTCTTGTTCACACCTGGCTACCGTATCCTACACTTTGGAACCAAAAAGGGAAGATGCTTCGATGGGAGCATTCAGAAAGGAAGACTTAAAGGGATCCGCAAGGTCACAAATACGCATCCAGGCATGACGTCTCATAACTATGCCTGAACCTGCAAGCTCTACCACCCCTTCAGTTGCATGTGAAAACAACCCCATGGATGAGCTGGAGATCAATTCCAGGGTAGCAAGGCAACTTTGTCCTGTACCTCGTCAGACACCTGTCCTGCTAGTGTTCCAAAGAGCTCTGAGATCAAGTCTCTTTGGAGCCTCATAAAATGTGCCAAATAGTTCATGGACCGAATGGCAAAGGTCGCTGTTGCAAAGACTTGCTTACCCAATCTGTCCACTGTCCGGAACTCCTAGTTGGGCAGGTGGACAGCAGAACTCTTCAGCCAGATCCTTTTTTGTGGCCGCCACCACCACAGCATCGACTGGTAACCCTCTGGACCAATGTGGGTTCTCCTCAGGGGGGGGTTAGGTCTCAGAGGGATCGCCTCAACAGAGTCAGGGTTCTTCCATCAAGTTGCACTATGAGCTGGACTAGCTCGTCGGCAGGCTGGGTCACCCCAGAGGCAGATGGCCGGGCACGGAAAGCCTGCAGGAACATAGACTCCTCAGAGGAAGGGTTGGAGGGCTTCCAGTTACCCCTCTGCTTTAACATTTCAAGGATGTCTCTAAAGGAGACATCAGGGGGTGACAGTGGGGACCCTTTACCATCATCGTAATCCAGGTCTTCTGTTAGAGACTCCTCAGGCGAGTCAACGTGCTTCCTCTTGCATGATCTCTTCCATGGGGGCTTCCAAGGAGGACTTGGAAGAGTGGGTACCCTGAACAGGGGTTTCCTGCAGCTTCCCTGCCCGGCATCCCAGGGAGGTGGTCCATGGCAGCTGTTGCTCAGGGGGAGAAAACTGGGGTTCCGACGTTGGTGGAATGCTTCCGGAAGCGAGAGCCCCTCCATCACACGGAAGGCAGGTATGCCCGAAGAGGGATGGGAAGCTTGAACAAAGAAGGACAACCTCAAAACTGGGGTCACACCCCACTCCAAACACGCTCCTGAGGATGGAGCTTCAAGCTGGATCAGCACAGATGAGGCTACAGGCACAGAGGACGGAACCGAAGGACTACACGGAACCATGCCCCAAACCGAGGAGCCCACCGCCCAATCACAAGATTGAGAAAGGACCGGTTCAGCAGGAACCGAGGACCAAAGGGGCAGATCTGGAGCCTCAGTGAGGTTCACTACAGGTGCCGAGATGGGGGGGGTTTCCCCGAGAAGGATGTCTAAGCAGAAGGCTTCAGCACTGGGATGGCTGAAAGAGGAGAATAGGATGGAGTCTGTGGAGAGGCCAACCCAAGTCATGCCGTATGATGGATCTTGGAAGGCATGGGTATCCCCCTGGCTTCCAACAGCTGATCCACAAGATGCACCACATCAAGTTCTGAAAGGCTCCTGGTGGATCTAGCAGATACTCCGGACAGGGAGCCAGGTTGATCTAAGAATGGCCTATAAACTTGACCTAAGAACGGGTCTATGGACGGAGAGTATTGGGTCCGTGGTGCGTAATCTGGTGGCACCCATGTCTAAAGTTTGGAGACAGGAAGTAGTGGGGTCAAATCCAGTGTTGTTGTAATAGAGCTCGGTACTGACGGGGCACTCGGAGGTGAAATGGGAGGTTCAATCATCACTACAGAGATAGGCATCGAAGGCGTGCACTGTGCCGAAATGGCCACAGGTGCCAATGTCGTAGCCAGTGTGGTGAGGTCTATAGTCAGTGCCGGAGGCCGTATCAGAGCTGGCAATGAAGCTGGCATCTATGCAGCAATAGTCGACGTACTCAGAGCAGATGAGGATGGTGTCAAGGAGGCAAGATTTATGCTTTGAGGATAACTTTTGAATTTTAGGTTTCACAGACTTACTCTGGTCACCTGAGGGTGAAGAGGGAACTGAATGGTGCCTTTTCTTAACTTTGATAGGAGGGGTTGAGACCTCCATTGCAGAAAGGGCCTCTGAAAAGGGAGATTTAAGCAGTCTCTTCAGAATTAGTTTATTCTTGCGCTCATTCAGAGTGTGTTGGCTGAAACTTTGGAAAATCACACAGGGAGGCTGCAGCGAAAGATGGGGCACCCCCAAGCAATAAACACAATCGTCCTGAGAGTCACTATTAGGCAGTTTACCATTACACAAGGTACAATGTTTGAAACCCGAAATACCCTTATCAGACATCTTGAGAAGTAAACACAACAATTCAAAAGATCAGAAAAAAAGGAAACTCTAAATTTCCTAAGTCAGAAAAGATTTAAACACACGCAGAATATATCAACAAACCCAATATCAAAAACATACCAACTAGAGTAGAAAGAACAGGGAAGGAATACCAGCGATGGTTTTCAAGGAATACCACAAGGGTAAAGAGAAAGGGCCGTACCAGCAATGGTACTGAAAAAATGTTACCAATGGGTAGAAAAAGAGGGAAAAATATCTAGAACTACTGT
Source organism: Protopterus annectens (assembly GCF_019279795.1). Taxonomy (NCBI): domain Eukaryota; kingdom Metazoa; phylum Chordata; order Ceratodontiformes; family Protopteridae; genus Protopterus; species Protopterus annectens. The sequence continues at coordinate 463,255,939 of NC_056748.1, forward strand.
AATTCAACAGGAAAAGAACTATAACTCCAACGTAAGAAACAAACAAGTTTTTCACACAAAATATCAAAAATGTTTCCACTTAGCTGAGAGCTCGGCTGAAACATGGCTTTATGGCTATGCGGTAAATGAGATATCGGCTCAGAATCGAACCCATCAGTGATGGAAAGAAAATTATTATCAGATTAATGTATTTAAAAAGCTTTACCTGCAGGTTCAGGCATAGTTATAAGACGTCATGCCTGGATGCGTATTTGTGACCTTGCGGATCCCTTCAAGTCTTCCTTTTTGAATGCTCCCATCGAAGAATCTTCCCTTTTTGGTTACAGACAATAGTTAATAAACAGATACATGCTGGGCTACAGAGATATGAAATGGCTTCTGAAAACTGTACAAGGAAGAACTATCTGATGGTCAATATTTGAATTATAAACACTGTGTGAATTATATTGTAAGATCCTTGTAAATTAACTGGTTTATCACTAAGGTGTTAAGGGATTGTGCTGACTTTCTTATCTAGGAGTTACTGTAAACATTGTGAAGTGAACTCTTAAACCTTACTGTAGGTATGCATGTATACCATCAGTTTCCTTTGTGAATGTTGCTCCTTTCTGAGCCCTGGTTATGGTTAAAAAGGATCAGATGAACTTGACCAGTCCACCTATTTGTTTAAGAAATAACCAAATAAATAAAATAAAAAGCAAATAATGAGTTAGGTAAGCATTAGGTGCAGTCTACAAGTACACTTTTTTATTTATACAGCAGGCAAAAACAGATCCTAACTTCATAATAACTCAAGATAACTATTGTCTTATTTATTTTCTGTAGAAATATAAACAATGTAAGTGCAAGTTAACTATGAAGTAAAAATACTGCCTGATACTGCGACCAACAGCACTTGGAGAGAACCGAGACTGAATGTTAGTGTTTGAGTTATGTATGAATTTTGAACCACTTGTGTATGTATATTTACTAGCCAAAAGGTAAACACAAATGTTAAGACTAACTGAAACAGTGATCCTTCCAGAAGATCATCTGGTTACAATGCAAGAGATCTCACAAAAGAGACATTTCTTCCCATCATGAAAGGTACAGAACCTTGGAATTTTTTTTTTAAGTATTTCAGAAGAACAGCTGAGACCACCCCAGTATGTCAGGCAAACTGGCATCAAAACAAAGCCAGCAGTACTTTTCTTTCCTGATTTTCTTGTTTCTCACAATTTCAAAATAGCATGCATTATTCATTAGACATTAGCAAGACAAAGACAGTTAAGAATATTTTTTGAAACTCAGCAGCTGTACAAAATTTATAACCCACCCCATGTTCGATGGATCATATCCCATAACTTTAATTTATCACTGTAGCATTCCAATCCGATTTCTTTCAGTTTAGTGAACAAAGTTTTATTACTCTTGTGCAAAATTCCTATAACCATAACTTACACAACTAGCTGGAAAATGAAAGCTCTGCAGTTAAGACGTGTTCAAATCAATGAATTTAACAATGGAAGTAGAAGCTCTGCATATTCAAAAGACCACTCCCTTTATTTGAATTGCTTAGCTTGTTGAGAAAAAACTAACAAAATGCCAAAGCCATTTTTTCTTCCTCGGCTTCCATCCCTTGTACATATCTGTAGCAATGATTACGAAACCCAGCATGCTGCCATTTCTTTGACATTAAATGTTAATTTGGTTGGTGTATCACACTAGGTTTCATCATCCAAGAACGAAACTTGATAAAAGCTCTATGATCAAACTCAACATCAGGAAATATCTGACAATCTTCATATTTTACAGTTACTAATTCTAATGGATGTCAGCCAAAAGTATACTTCTTCAGAAGCGTGTCTACCAGAACACTTACAAAAAAAAAAAAAAAAAAAAAAAAAACTATTCTTTAATCTGAATGCCAGTGTGCATCTGGAATCGCCAAATTGATGAATATCCTTTATTGCACTCCATCATTTAACTGCTGCTTCTGACATAACTGCACTATTAAAAACACAAAGCTGCACAAAATGCAACTCCAACAAAAACATATATAGAAAATTAAGATAAACTCACAAAACTGAATTACATAATACTGTTTCAACATACAAGAGTCCAAAACATTTTTTTTCCTTTGACAATTGTGATAGTCTACCCAGATGATGGTGTAAATCCAAGCAACTGTTCAATTGTTTGTATCGCCACTCATCTGCTTCAAGTTCTTCAACTAAACCAGCTAGTTTTTCTATTCGAGCAACTTGCTGATCTGTAGGATTTAATAATAATAATACAGCATGAATGCTTATTTTAAAACAAAATAGGTATTAAAACTGTTACATGAATTATTATTTATCAATGTAAAAAGTCAAATATTGAACAGGACCTGGTTCCACATTACTGTTTAGTTTAACAGTAAAGTCTGACTCAGGAATTCCTCTGCATTATGAATGCTTAATACATGACCCATTTTATGTTGATTTCAAACACAGGGCAGTTATTTACAATGTGGTTTGTTTAGTCTGTTTTACAGGCTACTTGCCCTAGAACACGACCAACAACAGTAGATAATGCATATAGTTTATAAAGATACCCTAACACTTGCAATAACTACATGGGTTACCTACATGGCAGAGATAAGCACATGACATGAAAATCAACAAATTACATCCAACAATCACATACAAGACAGTACTTTTTTATCTAGAAACTAAACCTCTTAAGATTCTTTAGATATGACAGAAAGGATATAGTTCATATTTAGTTACTAACAAATGTTACGGCTATAGACAATGAACCTTTGTCCTTCTCTCATTATATTATTCTGATTATGAACTATGTCAAATTACAGTTCGTAAAACAGTCTGGGAATTTAATAACTGTATCTAAAGTCTGTTATCTGTCCTGTAAACCCTGAACTCTGATTCAAAGCTCAAAGGAAGACAAAGTGATACAGGATACATTTTAGAACATGTGATATAAACCACGGGGAGCACAGATTATAGCACAAACAGGCAAACCATAGTGTATTTAAATGTCTTAGTGCCTTGGCTCTGTGCTTTTAAAAGACTTGCACTAACATTTTTAAAAACACACATACATTTAAACATTTAGAAAAAACACATGACCAAATAAATAAAATGAAACAAACCATTCAAGAAAAAAAATCATCTCTTAAAACTTAAAAACACTTAATAAAACATTTTAAATATACAGAATATTGAAAACACAAAAATTAAAACCTGTAAACCATTTTACAACGTAATTCTTTCTTTAAACCACATGGCTTTCAAGTATTTAAATTTCACAAGTCCTTCTGAAGTAAAATTCTATCAATATTACCTTCATTTCTGACTTTCCAAGATGGCTGCACACTGAACAGCAGCTTCATTTCAGCTCTCCCAGTGTGAAAAAAGAGAAAAAGAATGAGAGAGAGAGATAAGGGACAGTAACTCTGCCTTTTTCAATAAAATTAAATTACTAGCTTAAGTGCATTACCTAGATGCCCCTAAAGAAGAAACTTAAGAGCCTGAAAGAAAATCTGCTAGAAAAGGTGAAGAGAAAACACCTACTGGGAAGAATCCTGCAGCTGTTCAACAAAAAGCAGTTCAAGCTCCAGCTTTGATAAAAGAGATGGCATCCAATAATTTAGAGGATAAATAAGTCATATGTGGTTAGAGCTGATTAAAATAAATGAAACACTGAAGGAGGATATCAAGTGAAATAACAAAAGGCTGCAAAATGAAAGAAGCTTTAAACAGCTACTCAGGTGAAGTGATAAAACTTCAAAAATCAGAGGTCGAAATGAAGAAAAGGATGGCAGAGTATAAGACTGCTCAACAACAGCCATTTCAAAAAAATGGTAGAGTTAGAGTACAGAGCATGCAGAGAAAAGTATAGGTTATATATTCACCATAACTAGGCATCTCTGTGTTGTTCATTTTCATTCTTCCTCACTTATGGGTTTCAGAGCTGATCCTTGGAACTAACTCGGCCACTTACTATAGAATTCGGATCCAACTGTCATGCTCCTCCCTCTACCCATAATGCCCTACTCCATACTACTGCTTCAGATGGAGTTTGCGCTCTATTTCTCAATAGCAGAAGAGAGAGAAATATAGCCAGATAGAAAAGACAGGGCTCAAACCTGGAACTGTAGGTCCCAAACATAATCCACTACATCCTTCCAAAAGAAAAATGGACGGGGTGGATGGGAGGGAGATCGAGGAAGAATGAAAAAGGACAACACAGATGCCTAGTTATGGTGAGGACGTAACTTATAAATCTGATACTGCCCTTTTCATTCTTCCTCACTTATGGGACAGAATCCCCTGCTATGTTGACCTTGGGTGGCTCTCAAGGAAGGATATTCCGGAGTACTGCTGAACTAAAAGAGGCTCTATTTCTGGATATGCAGTCCAATTTATGATGAGAAATAGAGGCAAATGTTTTGGATCATGTAGCTGCTGCACAAATGTCAACAGATATACCTGACCAAAAAGCAGATGAGGTAGCCATGGATCTAGTTGAGTGAGCCTGGGGAGGTTTAGGTAAAGTCATACACTTCTGAGAATAAATCCATGAGATAAGAGTCTGTAATCCATTTACCTAGGATAACTTAGAAACTGGTTGGCCTAGGCTATTTGGAGAGAAAGTTATAAAAAGCTGGTCTGACTTTCTAAACTGTTTTGTACTGTGAAGGTAAAAGCATAGTTGTCTGTGTACATCAAGGAGGTGTAGCATGTATTCCTCTTTACTGGCAAAATTTGGAAAGAAAATTAGCAAGTGAATGGATTGGTTGATGTTATTTTCAGCAGCTACCTTAGGTAAAAAATAAGGGTTAGGCCGCAGAGAAAACCTATCCTTATGAAAAACAATGTAAGGAGTTTTTGCTGAAGAGAAGTTCAGAAATTATTTTTTCTGAATTTATGACCATCAAGAAAACAGTTTTCCATGACAGAAATTTTAGGTCAAATTTGTCTGAGGGTTCAAATAGCTTTTGTGCCAAACCTTCAAGTACTGCAGTAAGATCCCAAGGCAGATACAGATCCTTTATTTGAGGTCTTAGAAGAAAAATGCCTTTCATAAAGGCTTTACACAATCTAGAGGAAGCTAGGGAAAAATATTTATTTCCTGCATGGAAATTTGAAATTGCTGCCAACTGAAGTTTAACAGCAAAGAAACTATCATAGTCTTTAAAAAAAGAGATGTAAAAAATTGAAGGATAAAAGCACTCTCAAAGTAAAACAACTCAGCGGACAAAGTCTACCAAAGCCAAATTTGAGGCAAGTTTGGCCTCCCAGGCCAAAGACAGCCACAAAGCATTCTTTAGCTATGTCTGCAGACTGCAGAAAACCTGCCTGCTTTCTGCAAAAGTCTTACACTCAAGGGGGGGGATAACCATAAAGGAGACCCATGGGCCAAGCGTGAAGAATAGTCTCTCTCAGTGACTTGCTCTAAGGGGGATCACAGTGAAGTATCTGCTGCACTTGCTGTTGAAGGAAGTGGCAAATAGGTTGCAGCAAGGTTGACCCCACTGCCTGAAGATAATGTCTGCTACTGACTGACAGCCTACTAGTGAGTCACCAGAACTGATCTACTTAGTTTGTCTGCAAGCATGCTGGTCTTCCCTGGGATGCGTGTTGCAATAAGAAAGTGGTCTGATGAGATTGCCCATTCCCAAACCCTCATGGGGTCTCTGCAAGGAGGGTAAGATTGGGTTCCCTCCTTGCTTGTTGATGTACCAGACTACGGACATGATGTCTGTCTGAAATGCAATAGTCCCCAATGGTAGTGCATCTTGAAAAGCCTGCAACACTAAAACAACTGCTCTCATTTCTAGGACACTGATATGCAACTTGGTCTCTTGGGGAGACCACATGCCTTGGACAGTTCTTCCCAAGAAATACCCCCACCTCAAATGAGAAGTGTTCATGGTCACTGTGGCTACTATGTTCGGTAAAACAAAAGGTCTGCCCAGAAGATCACCTGACTCTATCCACTAGTGAATGTGTCATTTGCAAATCAGGGTTTTACTCAAAAACACAGGGGTTGATATAGAATGGACCACTGCACAGCTAGAGTCCATTGAAGAACCCGCATAAAGAAGTGTGCAAGAGGTAGTAGTATAATGGCAGCTGACATCGATCCAAGTCCTTGAAGCATTAACCTTGTTTAAGGGAAGGATGGGCACGGATATCCTAAACTTGGTTTCTGATAGAAGTAATGTGGTGGAGAGGCAAAGATGCTATTTGTGTTGATGTATTCAAAATTGCCCCATTGAACTCCAGGCTCTAAAATGGTGCAAGTTCTGACTTGGCAAGATTTATTGTAATGCCCAAGGAGTCATAAATCTGGAGCAAATAATCCCTGGCATGCAGAAGTTGATGCTTGGATGGAGTGGTTAGAAGTCAGTTGTCTAGCTATGGAAACGCCTGGAATCCCTTCAGCCTTAAATGAGCTGAGACTACTGCTATTTATTAGGTAACCACTCTGGGGGATGTGGTGACTCCAAAGGGCAGAGCTCTGAACTGGTAATCACAGTCTCCCAGCCAAAAGCGGAGATGTCTTCTGTATCATCTGCCAATTTTGATGTGATAGTATGCGTCCTGAAAATCTACAGAGCATATCCAATAGTCCTTGTGCGGAAAGGGCAGGATGGACTGAAACATGACCATTCGGAACTTCATTTTCTTTACAAATTGGTTTAAATTGCTTAGATCCAAAATGGGTCTGAGGTCCCGGTTTTCCTTGGCACTAAAAAAAAAGTGCGACTAAGTTCTGAATCCTATCTGGTCAGGAGGGACCTTCTGGATGGCTCTTTTTTCCTAGCAGCTTTTGTATTTCTTGTGCTGTGGCCTTCACTGACTGGGAGGAATGGTGGGACATTTTTTTCATTGACAATGAGGAAGAAGGGAAAATGGTATGTAATAGTCTCTAGGTATTATTCTTAGCACCCACAGATCTCTTAATGTTTGTCAGGCTTCTAGGTGCAAACAGAACCGACCACTGATCACTTCCAGAGTTCGACAGTTGGGCAGCACTTCAGGAGCACTGACAGGGTCTGCCTGGAAGAGAATATCTAAAGCCCAGATTCTGCAAGCTCCCTCTGCCTCTAGGGTGACATCTACCATTAAAATTTCTCCTTCTGCCTCTGGAGGAATTTTCCCCATGCGAACCCTGGACAGGTCCCAGAGATTTATGGAACCACATTTTCTTACCACCTTTCTGGTTTCTAGAGAAGGTCCGCTGTTATGTCGAAAACTTGATTCCTACGGCAGAGAGGGTCTTGCCTTCTTGTTAACTACGGGTGACAGCATCTTTCACCAATGCTCCAAACAAGGAAGTACCATCAAAAGGGGCATTAACAAATGTCTTAAAGGGTTCTGCAAAGTCGCTTAGCCACATCCAGGTGTGCCTCCTTATGGCAATGCCTGAACTGGCTGTTTGTGAGGTCCCTTCAGCTGTGAGAGAGATCAACCTCAAAGCATTTGAAATGGATAAAAAAAAAAGAGTGGCCGATTGATGGGAAGTCCTTCTGAAATCCTCAGCAGACATGGACTTGGGAGCATTTGAAAGTTCTTTTGTCAAATCTCTCTGAAGTCTAGTAAAGTGTCAAAACACAAAAAGAGCTCTCACCACGTAGATAAAGCAGGTGTCACCCAAAAAGCCCAAATTATGTAGAAATTAGTGACACAAGCACCACAATGTTCTATAAAATCTTAATTTACTACAATGTGGTAGTTAGATAAATCACCCCTTCTTATAGATATTTTAAAGTTTTGTAAAAGTAGGAAATTAAATGTGTGTGCATCATCTGTACTTTTTATATGGCTATATACTGCATTAGTTTCTAACTTTCTTCTAATCTCTGAGAGATGTTCACATATTCTGTCCTTTAGTTTCCTATTACTCTTGCCTATATAGAATGCAGTACATTGAGACCATCTAGCCATATATATTATATCTGTGGTGTTGCATGTACCATAATTTCTTATCTAACTACACAGAATTGTCAGAGAATAAATGGATATTACGCTTTAAGGCTTACCAATATCCAGGATTAAATAATTATTTTAGCTTAAAACCACTTTTGAAGGATATAAGTAATAAATTATAATTAATTTTACGTTTTAACATCGGTTATATTGTGTCTATATGACATTGTTTTTATATAACATATACCTTTAACTGCATTTAATGGAAGTCACATGATATGAATTGACTCTATTTAAACCATGTTTGAATTTGTGTGCAGTTTCCTGCCTGAAGAAGCCTTTAGAGGTGAAAGTATTTTTTACTAGTGCATTGTAATTACGTTTTTACATAATATCGTGGTGCTTGTGTCACTAATTTCTACATAATTTGGCTTAGTAAAGTGTGTTAGATACCTACACGACCTCACAGTGAAAGTAGTTGAGGCACTCACTTACTTTTCAAATCTGTCCATCACTCTGGACTCCCTGTTAGGCAGATGAACAGAACAGCTCTGCTTGCTCTTTCTTGGTGGCTTCCACCATCACCATAGGCATCAACCAGGACTCCGTTTTGCAATAGTGGGGTCTGTCTGTAGGTAGTGCCAAAACATTGTCACGGCACTTAGGAATGGGCTCGATAGTATCTGGCTACTTCCACACCCGGCAGGAAACAAGGTCAATAAGTTCATCCACCTGGGGGGGGTGTTACCCTACACGTAGACAGGCCAGACCCAAAAGTCTCCAAGAATACAGACTCTTCAGGAGAAGGAGTTTCCATCTTTTTGCTTTAGGATCTCTAGAATACCTCCAAAGGAAACATCATCTAGTAGTGATCTGGGGGATCCCTCTCCATCAAAATCGGTGTCTTAGGTGAGAGACTCAATGGGGGAGTCTATGTCTCCTCTTATGTGTCCTCTTCTGGGGGACCTCTTCAGTGGGATGTTCTACAGAGGTTTCAGAAGAACAGGGGAGTTCCTCTACTAGAACTGGTTGTAGACTTAAGGAAACTGACTGTCCCTGTGGAATAGGTCTGGCCAACTCAGAGCTCAAACTGTTGAGAGAAAAGGAGTAGAATCCGACACATTATAAGACTGTCGTCTCTGGACAGAAAAAGCCCTTTCTACCACCTCAAAGGCCAAGGGACCAGGAGAAGCTCCAACCTACTCCCTCAGAGCTGAAACCTCCAATGAAAGCAGATCAAGGCCACCCCTGGATCAGAGTCCAGACAGGAGAATTTGATCCAAACTGTCAAGGGCCAAAATTCCAAGGGGAAGGGATGGATCCAATAAAATTGGAGCCAATCCCAGACCCTCAGATCCGAGGCTGGGACTTCAGCTCTGAGACTCATTCTGCTCCAAGGGTATTGGAACAGAACCAGTCAGGGACACAGTCGGAGAGGAAAAGGAAACTTTCCTTGGATCTGATGCCAAATCTCTTGGGAATGTCAGATCCTGGGGCTCTGAATTCATAGGTTAGATTGGAGAAGGAGATAAAATGGACATTGAGAGCACACTCACGGACCCAGCAGGGGATGGAGCTGGCAAGACCCCCATCTGGATCTGAGCTCTGAGAAATTCTCAGATCATCCTATCCACATCCACTTCTGACAAAGAGGATGTAAAAGATGCTGTGGAAGGGGACCTGGAATGTTTCTTAGGAGTCTGAACTGAAAACCTTTTCAAGTAGAGAGGGTGAAACAGGCTTGAGCACAACTTCAAGTGTACAGCTCCTATGAGACGTACCAGGCTTCGGATCCAAGGACTTAGGATCCAGGATCCAGAGTGGAAGTCTTTGGTGAGGGGGAGATGACTAATAGAGCTGAAACATTTGGATCAGAGGAAGGTTATGGATCACAGGATAGGCTGAAAGAATTCAGATTTTTTTTCCACAGGCTCAGAGGAAGACCTTGGGGACTTTTGAGGAGACCTTTTCTTAAGTTCCAAAGAAACCAATTTACTAGCCTTTGAAGGGGTTTGAGCCCCATCCAGTGAAGTAGCAAGAAGTAAGCCTTTAAGAATCAAACTTACACCTGACAGCAAAAGCTCTGGGGTTAAAAGCAGGGCACACTGAACACGCCATATTCAAATGGTCAGGTCCAAGACAATAATCGCACTCCCTGTGGGCATCAGAGTTGATTTTATGCCCACAAGAAGTGCATTTCTTAAAAAAATTTAAGTTTTGCAGACATGGCCTCGAGCTGCAGAAAAGAAAATATCCGCAGTATACAATATGAAAGCTTTTTTTTTTTTTTTTTTTGTTAACAGAAGCAGAAAAAGTGGGAAAGGGAAAGGAACTATGGTAATTGTATAAATTACCCTGCCAAAAGGATAACAAGAGTACCAACAGTGGTACGTGAGCTACTACAATGAAGCAGAGAAAAGAAAAAGTACAGCTGTGTACACTTAACATAAATGTAGATGTTCGAGTGTATTCACTGTTGCAGTCATCACACTTGAGTTATCTGCCTACAAGTAGCCCTCAGTCTGCCTGAATACCAGAGTCTTAGGATATCTGCATCGGATGCTGTCATCTCTTCCATGATGTCAGGTCATCAGGGGTATAAAAACATGCAAAAGACGCCATTATATCAGTTTTTCTTGCCCCAGATGTCAGGAGCCCCCAAAATAGGAAGCAATTACATGGTGTGGAACACCTCCAGTAAAAAGTAAATACCACAGCCATAAGATATGACCAAAAAGAGGATAGGTAGAAAGCATAGAAGAGTCAGGGGGGCTGGAGGGAGGGTAACCAGGACTGCGACAGTGAATACACTCGAACATCTACATTTATGGTAAGTGTACACAACTTTACTATGTTATTCATGTTTCACTGTTGCAGTCATCACATTTGGGTTGATTCCCAAAGCTGAGGAAGGGTGGAGGCAGTCAAGTAATAGTAGGGCTGGCTAGCAGGCCTTGTAAGACTGCTGTGGCAAATCCAGCTCTGGATTTAGAAAGACAGGTAAGTGGTAATGCTTGGTGAAGGTGTGTACAGAACTCCAGGTTGTAGCTGCCAGGATGTCCCTGGTAGGGACTCTCCTGAGAAATGCTGTAGAGGTTGAGGTAGCCCTAGTGGAATGAGTTCTGATCCCCTGTGGGGTAGGTTTTCCATGGTGTTTGTAGCAGAAATGGATACTGTGTGCTGTCCATTTGGAAATGATTTGCTTTGAAATGGCCTAGCCCTCTGCCCCTGTAGCAAAGCTGACTAGCAGCTCTTCAGATTTTCTGAAAGGCTTAGTCCTGTCAAGGTAGAACCTGAGTTGGCTGTGTACATCCAAGGAGTGCAGGATCCTTTCCCTTTACTCTGAGGATTAGGAAAAAAGGTTGGTAAATGGATGGATTGGTTTAGAGCCACACTGGATACCACCTTGGGCATAAAAGATGGGTTAGTCCTGAGGGAAACCCTGTCAGTATGGAAAATAATGAAGGGTTCTACAGCCATTAGTGCCTGTAACTCAGACACTCTTCTTGCTGAAGTGATGGCTAGAAGTAAGGCTGTTTTCCAAGAGAGGAATTTTAACTGTGCTGTAGCAGCAGGCTGAAAAGGCGGAAGCGTGAGCTTCTATAGTACAAAGTTAAGGTCCCAGGCAGGGGTGGGAGCTCTCCTCGGGGGTCTTAAATTGTTAGCTCCCCTCAGGAACTGTTTGACCAGAGGGCAAGAAAAGAGAGGTGGCTCAGTATTATAATGAGCCGAGACGGCCGAGGCATTAATCTTAATAGAAGAGAAGGATAGGCCTTTGTGGAGCAGATCTGCTAGGTAATCTAGGATTTGAGGTAAGGTGGGCACGGCTGTGTCCTTTCCTTGAGACTGGCTCCAAGAACAGTATATTTTCCATTTTTCTGAATAGGATTTCCTAGTACTAGGCCTTCTGGCCTCAAGAATGATGTCTAGCACTTGTCTGCTGAAGGTTACTGGTGGAGTATTCAGAGAATAAGCCAGGCAAGTTCAGGGTTTACAGCTGAGGATGCAAAATCTGTCCCTCCTGCTGGGACAGCAGGGAGGGGATCTGATGTAGGTGCTAGGGTGGCACTGCTGCCAGACTGCGTAGGAGTGGGTCACCAGTGCTGGTGGGGCCAGTCCGGTGCAATAAGGATTGTCCTTGGTTTGTTCCTGTTTGATCTTGAGTAGTACTTTTGAGAGGAGGGGCAGAGGGGGAAAGGCATAAATTGAGAAGTTTTCCAATGTAATGGATAGGGCATCCACTTTCCATGCTTGGCTTGGCTGTGGGGATTTCTGGTGCAAAATTTGCTTAATTGATGGTTTTGGGGGGAGGCATAGAGTTCCACCTCTGGTGTCCCCCACCTGTGGGTTAGAAGTTTGAAAGAGTTGGGTTCCAGTTTCCACTTCTATGCTCAAGTCTGCCAGTGAATTTTGTTTACCTGGCAGGAATTGAGCTTGAAGGTGCACTTAGTTGCTCAAGGCTGTGTTCCACAGGGCCAAGGCTAACCTGCAGAGTGGGTAGGAATGAGTTCCCCCCTGCTTGTTTATGTACCATGTAACAGTGGTACTGTCTGTCTTCATCAAGAGTTGTCCTGGAAGGATAAGGTATTTGAAGGCTGTCAGAGCATTCTGTACAGCTAACATTTGTTTTTGATTGATATGTAGGTGAATTTGTCCTGGGCTCCATTTGCCTTGAATGCATTCGCCAGCCATGTGAGCCCCTCTTGCATAGTATGATGCATCTGTTGTCAGGGTTTGGGCAGCGAGGGGTTGAGTGAAAGGGAGTCCCTTGTTGTGGTTGCAAGCCTCTGCCCACCAAAGGAACTCTGCCCTTAGACAAGGAATGATAGGAATAATGGTTTCCAGGTCCTGAGATTGTTGGCACCAGAGACTTTTTAAGTACCAGTGAAGTTTCCTCATATGCAGTCTTGCATATGGAATAAGTAGAATGCATGAGGCCATGAACCCTAGGGCTTGCAGTATTTTTCTTGCAGATAGCTGGGTTCTGGTGGCCATTAGTTTGAAGTAGTTTGTCAAATAAACCTGCTTTTCTGGAGTAATGAACGCCATCTGGGAAGTTGTGCTCAAACTTGCTCCCAGGAATACAATCTTTTGGCTGGGCACCAGATGTGATTTCTTTTCGTTGATGGTGTACCCCAGAGAAGTTAGAAGTCTCTTTACAAATGCCAGGTGCTGAAGTAGAAATTCCTGACTGTCCATCTGAATCAGGCAATTGTCCAAGTATGGATAAATTTGAATTTTTCTCTGCCTGCAGTATGCAATGGCTGGAGCCAGGCACTTTGTGAATACCCTGGGCGAAGTAGATAAGCCAAAGGGAAGTGCAGAGAACTGATGGTGCATAGAGCTTGCCCTGAAAAGTATATATTTCCTGCAAGATTCCCTTATGGGTATGTGCAGATAACCTTCTTTTAGGTCTAGGGTGACTAGCAAGGAGTCCTTGGCTAGCATAGGAAGCAGCTGTTTTAGTGTAAGCATTTTGAATTTTGGGACCACCAGGAAGGTGTTTAGAATGGACAGGTCCAGGATGGGGCACCAGGAACAGTCTGAAGTAGAAACCCTGTCCTCTTTGCTCTATTGGAACAGGGTGAATAGCCCTTATACTGAGAAGAGAAAGTATTTGTTTTTGAGCCTCTGCCCACTGGTGTGGAGGGAGGTCTGGCAACCCGCTTGGGGTAGGCAGTGAGTGGAAGTAGAATCTGTATCCCTGGGATATAATGTTTAGGACCCATTGGTCCTGGGTAATGGACATCCAGTTTTTTGCATGCAGGGCGAGTTTTCCTCCTAGGGGTGCAAGTACTTGGGCATGGCTGGGAAGGATGACAGACAAGTCATTGTGAATTTTTTCCGTAAGGGGGTGACGTACCACTCCATGTTTTTGAAGGGGGAGCACTTCATTGTTTAGATCTCTGTGTACCCTGAGACTGTAGCCTTGGGGGTCTGTTGCCCCTGGGTTGGGGCTGAGAAGACCTGGTAGGGACTGGAAAGGACCAGTTGTTTGAAGGCCAATGCCTACTGAATCTAGGTGGCTGTAACTATAAGAAATCTTTAACAGTTTGTATAGATTTAGCTTTTTCCTCCATCTTTTTAAGAACCTCTTCTGCTTTTGTGCCAAACAAACGTTCCTGGTTTAATGGAGCATCTAGCAATTTTGCTTTCACATGGTCTGGCAAGATTTGTTCCTTCAGCCACGCATGCCTTTTCAGTACAGACCCAGTGACAGCAGTCCTGCAAGATGCTTCAAAGGCATCAAAAAGTACAGTTGTGTACACTTACCATAAATGTAGATGTTAGAGTGTATTCACTGTTGCAGTCATTACATTTGGGTTATCTGCCTGCCGGTAGCCCTCAGCCAGCCTAAATACCAGAGTCTTGGATTCCTGTGTCATATGCTGTCTCCTATTCCATGATGTCAGGTCATCAGGGGTATAAAACATGCAGCCGACGCCATTACATCAGTTTTTCTTGCCCTAGATGTCAGCTGCTCCCATAATGGGAAGCAATTATATGTTATGTTACAGTAGTTTTCAAGTTACTGCTGAATTCAGGGCTGTGTTACAAGTTTCTGTATTTGCCCATATCTTACTTGGATAGAAGGAAGTTTCTCTGTTCACTGTGAGAGAGGGAACTTTGAGCAGCCTATCTGTCCCTGGGGAGTGGTTTCAGCCGAGAAATAGTAGTTTAGTGGCCATTTTGGACTAATTTATGTCTCTTTCATTTCCCTGCTATAAAACCCGCATTTGCAAAGTTTTTGTGCTAGTATACAGCTCAGCAAGCTCCTGCCTGGTGCCCTGCAGAGTTCTACAGCAGCAGGGAGACAAGAGAGACTTTGGAGTGATTAAGTATAATTTTTCTGCATTTTCTTGCTGCCTTTAGCTAATTCCACCTAAAACGCTGATTTTCTAGAGTTTCTATAATTTAAAAAGCTTGTTTCAGCTACATATTGTACTTATTTTACTGCCTGCACTTTAACAAAGTTGTTTTTGTGTATAAATTACATGTTTAACTGTTGTAGGTTACACACTCAAGTGTGATAGCCATTTGTTTTTTTGATTGTATCTGCTTTATTTTCTGAAAAAAAAAAATATACTTGTTTTCCTGCCTTTCTAAGCTAGTATAGTCCAGTTTTCAGGTTAGTGCTGAATTCAGGGCTGTGTTACAAGTTTCTGTGTTTGTGCATACCTTACTTGGATAGAAGGAAGTTTCTCTGTTCACTGTGAGAGAGGGAGCTTTGAGCAGCCTATCTGTCCCTGGAGGAGTGGTTTCAGCACATAAATTAGTAGTTTAATGGCCATTTTGGGCTAATTTCTATCTCTTTCATTTCCCTGCTATAAAACTCGCATTTGCGCGCCAGACAGTGCTGGTTAGCTAGGGTATAACTATTCCCAGCTCCACAAAGTCTACTCTTTAATTTTTCCCTTGGAACTAGACAAAATTTCAACTCAAACCATTTACTTCTCATACCGGCACTTGCTCAAAGCTCATAGCAAGCACTAATAAACCTTAGCACTAGACCCCCCCCCTATACTGTAGAGAAGGACAGGGGTCTCTATTCGACCTTAACAGCCAATCAGTAAAACAGTTCACTGTACCTATCCAGGCATGTCCAAAGGGCAGTTTCAGGTGTACTCTCCAGTCCAACTTGTGAATCTGGGCATTTTGGGGCAATGTTACAATTGCTTCATGTACACAGACAACCCTCTCCTCCTTCCACCAAACGCTAACACATGCAAGAGATGCAATTATACAGCCAAACTGGAGGCTAGGCTCTCAACCCTAGACTGGTCCAGGCAGTCAAGAATAGAAGGGAATTACTTGCATCATACCACCAGTCTCACATAGACCTATGAAACCAGCACCGGCAAAAAACACACAAATACACAAAAACATACCTAGAGGCTCTAAATAAAAATCTGCAAAAGCAACAGAGACCTCCAAAGCAGACATTGACGCAACCTCCACCCCCCCAACACAAACCATGAAACACATACTTCACAAAACCAGTGTGCCACACAATCACAGCCCTTAAGGCAAAATAACATTCCCAACACACTAGTAATAGGTGACTCTATAGTCAGGCACACACCGACGTCCCACTCACTAGGCTGAACAAGGAGAAGGCTACTGTTAGCTGTCTGTCGGGTGCCAGGATCCGCAACATAACACACGCACTCAGGTCACTCCAGAAGAAGTACAAATATGACTCTGTCATTGTCCATGACCTGAGCTGTACCTCCCTGGACTACATGAAAAGAGACTTGGAGGAGCTCTCTGATCACATAGCCCAGGCCGGTATGACCCTGACCATGAGAAGCAGCCTACCCTCACCAAGAATGATACCACGATATAGAGAAAAAAATTATCAGTTTCAACAATTGGCTAAGCTTCTGGTGTCATTCACAGGGGATCCAGTGTCTGTCAGCCTGGGATGACATGCTCGAAAAGCCACACTGCTTCTCTAGAGACGGCTTGCACCTGTCACCCTTAGGCTTTTGAATACTGGCCAAGGCTCTTGTCACCCCACAGTGCCTTTTTTAGGCAAGGCTCAAAAGACAAACCCACCGCCATAAATAGCACAAGTAACAAAAAACTGAGGGTAATGCTACTCAATGCGAGAAGTCTAAAAATCAAAATGCATGCACTCGAGGCACTCCTCAGTATGGAGAAAATCGATATATGTGCAGTAAGAGAAACCTGGTTTAAGGCTCCAGAGAGCACCCCAGCACTATCATGCTACAACTCATACCATACATTTCGACCACAAAACCTGGACCGAAATACAAAAGGCGGGGGAGTATCCATATTCATCAAAGATACCCACAACTCCAGGTTAGTGGCACAGCACGATGCTTCAGAGATCATCCACGTGCAACTAACAATGGGCAAAACTGCTATTCAAATCATAGCTTGCTTACAGATCACCCACCATGTCCCAGGACCCCCACTCTGCATTCCTGGAAACACTGGGAAACATAAAGGTCTTACCAAACACCCTGATATTGGGTGATTTCAATTACCCAAACATTAATTGGGAGAACTATTCAAGTACAAACTCCCTTGCACAACATTTCCTAGAATATATAAACTCAAATGCCCCGGATTAACTGGTCAACACCCCCACCAGAAGTGACAACATATTGGACCTGGTCATCACCAACATGGGCGACCAGTGTTCAACATCAGAGGTCAACCCCTCGCTGGTTAGATCTGACCATATCACTCTGGATATCCACATTCCGCCACCACCCCCGGTCAAAGAAACCACCGTGAAAAACTTTTCAAAAGCAAACTTCACGTCACTTAAGACCGAGGTGGGAAGTTTCAAAGCCCCCATGCTAAAGGATAACGCTGTCCAAGCTGCAAAAACCTTCTACGGGCACCTACAAGAATGCATGGATCATGTTATCCCAATCAAAACCAAGGCTCACTCCTCCAAGAAAAGGAAACCAGTCTGGTGGACCCCTGCCATAAACAAGCTATACAATAGAAGGAGGAAACTAGTACAGAAAAAGAGTAAAATCCCAAGAAGGGAAGACATCCCTGATCAGTATCAGCAAGAAACTACGTTTCCTTATGAAATCATCCAAGGCTAGCTTCAAAAGAAAAATTGCCATGGATTCCAAAGATAACCACAAGGCATTCTTTAGCTATGTCAAGAATCTAAGCGGCAATTCTCAGATCTGCTCAGAGTTAGTGCAGAATGGCACAAAATACATTGAACCGACAGATATAGCTAACATCCTGGCAGACAGGTTCAGTGCAAACTTCACCCCCCTCTCTCCCCCAAAAGGGCCCATAACTATACCAGAAGAATGTAGTGCCCCTGAAATCACAGACACTCAGGTTAAAACAGCCCTCTCCAAAGCCAAAAACACAGCATCAATGGGACTGGACAGTGTCCCAGGCTGTGTCCTACACGAGCTCAAAGATGAACTAATCCCTCACCTAAACACACTGTTTAAACTCAGCCTCTCCATGGGCTACGTGCCCACAGAGTGGCACACAGCAACGGTCATTCCACTCCACAAAGGTGGAGCCACAATGGCCCCCGGGAACTATTGCCCTATAAGCCTGACTAGCTTGGTCTGCAAAGCTATGCAGCGCATCATCATGGATCTCATTAACAGAGATATTGGAAACCTCCAAACACTGGACCCTACCCAATTCGGCTTTGTTAAGGGCAGATCATGTCTCCTAAACGCGGTGGACTTCTTTGAGACAGTTACCAAGGCTTTAGACGAGGGAAAGATGGTCCACACAGCTTACCTAGAACTCGCAAAGGCCTTTCACACCATTCCCCACTCAGGTATTAAAGACAAGCTCACCAGCCTGAACATAAACCCCTACGTCACAAGATGGTTTGCCAACTGGCTCACGGACAGAACCCACATGGTAAGGAGTTGTGGGAGCTAGGTCTGACTCTAAATCGGTTACAAGTGGCATTCCCCAAGACTCAGTCCTAGGACCCCTCCTGTTCGGCATATACTTCTCAGAGATACAGGCAAGCACAGGTGGACTATGGCTGACCCAAGTTCACAGATGACTGCAAACTAGGGGCTATAATTGACTCTCTGGCTGACACAGACATCTTCCAAAAGGGTCTCACTGAGACAGATACCTGGTGTCAAAACCATGGCCTCAAGCTAAATGCCAAAAAGTGCATAGTCATCCCCTTTGGAAAAAACAAAGTACCCACAAACTACCACATATGTGGTAGCCCCCTAAATACGAAAGACATAAGGGATCTGGGAACCCAAGTAGATAGTAACATCTCCTTTGATAATCACATTGCCAAAGTGGTTAGAAAATCCTTCTATGTGGCCCACCTAATCACAAAAGGGTTTGCAACCAGATCGAAAGAGGTCATTAGGCCCATCTATGCATCACTCAGACCCATCATAGAGTACAATGCCCCATTTGGGATGTACCTTACAAGACACCTGAAACAACTGGAAAGCCAGAGAAGTACCTCACCAAGAAAATCACTGGCCTCAAGCAGATGTCCTATGCAGCTCGACTGAAGGAACTCCAGCTGTACTCTGTTGCATACCGCCTACTTAGAGGTGATCTCTGCCTGACATACAAGGCCATGTCCATCCCAGAATTGATGGACATGCTCCACCTAAAGAAAACCATATCCCCTCGAGCCACACGCTCCAGGGATCTAAACCTCAACACCACAATAAATAGGACGTGCTGGAGGGATAGATTCCTGTCCCAGAGACTTCCCATGCTCTGGAACAAGATTCCAATCTACATTAGGCAGAGCTCCTCGCTAACCTTCTTCAAGAGAAACCTTGACGAGTGGATGGGAAACAGAAAGTTTATCCCAGGGATCACTTCAATGGCTTTGCTGGACAGAGGCACAGGGAACTAATCTAAGGGGGTGGCGAAAGCCAACACATTCCGGCTAGGCTTATAAATGCCTTCGGGCAGATAGCCTAGAACCTACCTATGAAACTACACCTCCAACAAAAAGAAAATACACCAGAAAGCACAAATACACCAAACAAGAAGGCAAGGTAGAGCCAAGAGAAGTCAGGGGGCTGGAGGGAGGGTAACCAGGACTGTAACAGTGAATACACTCGAACATCTACATTTATGGTAAGTGTACAGAACTGTACTATATTCTTCATGTTTCACTGTTGCAGTCGTTATATTTGGGTTGATTCCCAAAGCTAAGGAAGGAAGGAGGAAGTTAAAGAGCATTAGGGCCAGCTATTAAGCCCTGCAAAACTGCAGTGGCAAAATCAGCACTGGATTTAGAAAAAATAGGCATGTGGTAATGCTTGGTGAAGGTATGTACAGAGCTCCAGGGAGCAGCTTCTAGGATGTCTCTGGTAGGAACTCCTCTGAGAAAGGCTGTAGAGGTAGATGCAGCCCTGGTGGAATGTGGTCTAATCCCCTGTCTGGTAGGTTTTCCATGGTGCTTATAGCAGAAATAAATTCAATGGGCTATCCATTTCAAAATTATTTGCTTTGAAATGGCCCTCCCCTCTGCCCCTGCAGCAAAGCCAACTAGCAGCTGTTCAGATTTTCTGAAAGGCTTAGTCCTGACCAAATAAAATCTAAGTTGTCTGTGCACGTCCAAAGAGTGCAGTATTCTTTCTCCTTTGTTTTGTGGATTTGGGAAAAAGGTATGCAAATGAATGGACTGATTTAGGGCCACACTAGACACCACCTTGGGCATAAAGGAAGGATTGGCCCTGACGGAAACCCTGTCTGCATGGAAGATAATGAAGGGCTTCACTGCCATGAGGGCCTGTAATTCAGACACTCTTCTTGCTGAAGTGATGACTAGAAGGAAGGCTGTTTTCCAAGAAAGGAATTTCAGCTCTGCAGTTGCAGCTGGTTCAAATGGAGGGAGAGTGAGCTTTTCCAATACAAAGTTGAGATCCCAGGCTGGAGTAGGGGGTCACCTGGGGGGGGGGTCTTTAATTTTTAGCCCCTCTGAGGAATTGTTTTAACAGGAGGTGAGAGAAGAGGGGTGGGTTCAGTATTATAATGTGCTGAAATGGCAAAGGCATGAATTTTAACTGATGAGAAGGATAGGCCCTTGTGGAGTACTTCTGTTAAGTACTGAAGAATATGATGTAAGCTGGGCACTGTAGTGCCCATCCCCTGAGTCTGGCTCCAGGAACAGTATCTTTTCCACTTTTCAGCATAGAATTTTCTAGTGCTAGGCCTCCTTGCTTCCAGAATGACATCTAGCACCTTCTTACTGAGGGATGCTATTGGAGAGCTCAAGGAATTAGCCAGGCTGCAAGGTTCAGGGTTTGAAGCTGCGGGTGCAGAATCTGGCCCGCCTGCTGGGACAGCAGGGAAGGTGTCTGAGGTAGGTGCCATGGATCCAGCAGTATCATACTGCGCAAGTGGGGGTACAAGTGCTGATGAGGCCAGTCTGGCACAATCAGCATTGTCCTTGGTTTGTCCTGTTTCATCTTTAGCAGAACCTTCGAGAGGAGAGGCAGAGGGGGAAAGGCATAAACTGAGAGGCTTTCCCAGGTAAAGGACAGGGCATCCACTTTCCAAGCTTGAATGTGGGGAGTCCTTGTGCAGAATTTGTCCAATTGGTAGTTCTGAGGGGAGGCAAACAGGTCTATCGCTGGAGTCCCCCATTTGTTCATCAAGAGGTTTAATATTTTTGGTTCCAGTTTCCATTCGTGTGGGTCCACGAGATTTCTGCTTTGGTCGTCTACCAGTGAATTTAGCTTGCCTGGCAGAAATTGAGCTTGTAGGTGCACTTGGTAGCTCAAGGCTGTGTTCCACAGAGCCGTGGCTAGTCTGCAGAGAGGGTATGAGTAGGTCCTCCCCCCCGCTTGTTTATGTACCACATAACTGTGGTGTTGTCCGTCTTTACCAATAATTGTCCTGGAAGGATGTGGTTTTTGAAGGCTGTCAGAGAATTCTGTACAGCTAACATTTCTTTTTGGTTGATATGCAGGTGCATCTGACTCTGGTTCCATTTGCCCTGAATACACTGCCCTGCCAAGTGAGCCTCCCATGCATAGTCTGATGCGTCTGTAGTCAGGGCTTGGGCAGCAGGGGGGTAGATTGAAAGGGTGCCCCTTGTTGAGGTGGGACACCTCTGTCCACCAAAGGAACTCTGCCTTTATACAAGGAATGACAGGAATTATTGATTCCAGGTCCTGACAATGTTGACACCATAGGCTTTTTAGATACCACTGTAGTTTCCTCATATGCGGTCTTGCACATGGAATTAGTAGAATGCAAGAGGCCATGAACCCCAGGGCTTGCAGGATTTTCCTTGCAGATAGCTGGGTCTTTGTGGCCAGTAAAAGTCACAAAATATGCCAAACAACCGTGGGAATTATCAGTTTATTACAAATCCAGTAAAATAAAGCGCTTTTCGTCTGATAGGTGTACGAACTTCATCAGATAAAAACCAGATCAAGTAATGCAGTTTAAATATTAGGAGTACTTAGTCAGCTTTAATGCTTAATACTGATGCATCAGCTGAAAGCACTTTATTTTACTGGATTTGTAATAAATGGATTATTCCCACGGTTGTTTGGCATATATTGTGACTTTTTCAGTTTCGAGTGGCTTGTCTGTCTTTTTTTTTTTGCGGCCAGTAGTTTGAAGTAGGCTGTCAAACTTGTTTCTCTGGCGTGAGGTAAGCCATCTGGGAAGTTGTGTTCAAGCTTGCTCCCAGGAATTTGTTGGCAGGGTACTAGATGAGATTTCTTTTTGTTTATGGTGTAACCCAGCAAGGTTAGAAGTTTCTTTACAAATGCCAGATGTTTTAATAGCATGTCCTGGCTTTCTGCCTGAATCAGACAATCGTCCAGGTATGGGTATATTTGAATATTTGTCTGCCTGCAAAATGCAATGGTTGGAGCTAGACACTTTGTGAATACCCTGGGCGCAGTAGATAAGTCAAAGGGAAGTGCAGAGAACTGATAGTGCATGGAGCCAGCTCTGAAGCGTAGGTACTTCCTGCAAGATTCCCTTATTGGAATGTGCAGGTAACCTTCCTTTAAGTCTAAGGTTGCCAACCAGCCATCTTTGCCTAGCATAGGAAGCAACTGTTGAAGTGTTAGCATTTTGAATTATGGGATTACCAAAAAGATGTTTAGAATAGAGAGGTCCAGGATAGGAAGCCAGGAGCTGTCCTTTCTGCGTAGCAGGAAAAGTTAGAGTAAAAACCTTGTCCCCTTTCTTCTGCTGGGACAGACTGAATAGTCCTGATACTTAGAAGAGAGAGAACCTGCTGTTGAGCCTCTGCCCAATGATTTGTGGATAGGTCTGGCCAACCGTTTGGGGTTGGTAAGGTGTGGAAGTGGAATCTGTATCCTTGGAAAACTATATTTAAAATCCATTTGTCCTGGGTAATGAGTTCTCAGTTTTTTGCATGCAGGTGGATCTTTCCCCCTAAGGGAGCAGGCAGTTGAGCAGGGCTTGGAAGGTTTAAGGTTAAGTCATTGTGACATTTTCCATACGAGGGGAGTCTTACTACTTCCAGCTTTGTAAGTGGGAGCCCCCCCCACTGCTTAGGCCTGTGTGTACCTTGAGACTGTAGCCTAGCTGGTCTTCTGTTCCTGGGTTTGGACTGAGAAGGCCTGGCGGAGACTGGAAAGGACCAATTCTTAGCAGGCCAATGCCTACTAAATCTGGGCGGTTGCACTTGCAGGAATTCTTTAACAGTTTGCATAGATTTAGCTTTTTCCTCCATCTTTTTAAGGACGACTTCTACTTTGTTGCCAAATAGGCGGTCTTGGTTTAAGGGAGCATCCAGTAATTTAGCTTTAACATGATCTGACAAGTTTTGCTCCTTAAGCCAAGCATGCCTTCTAAGTACAGACCCAGTGACAGCAGCCCTGCAAGATGCTTCTAAAGAGTCAAAATCACATTGCAAAGTATGTTTACCAACTTGTTCCGCATAATGTATTAAATATTGTTAATTCTTTATGCTCAGCACAGTCAGGAATCAACATAATTTTCTGTTTTAGTCCCATAATATGCTGTTGATACTTTCAACATATGAAACTGGCAGTTTAAGGCCCTAATGGCCAAAGTAGCTGAAGTGTATACCTTCTTACCCAATCTGTCCAAGGCCCTGGAATCTCTATCAGAGGGGGTAGGGTTTCTGGCAGTAGTAGCCTTAATGCCTTTTGGTCCTTGGGAAATGGTCTCTGGATCCACAATAGGATTCTTGAAGAGGAACTTGTGAGAGTCAGGTACTCTGTAATACCGGTCAGATTTTCTGGGAGCTGGAGGTGTCTGGGGCCAGGCTAGATTCCAAGAAGGCATCATCTACAAAGTCCAGAACAGGAGGGATAGCTAAAGGCCTGTGTTGAGGAAAAGTAAGAATTCCTTAAGCCTCTTTTTGGAGTCAGAGTAATCCTGGCTCTCCCAGCAGAATGCTCCCTAAGATAGTGCAAGGTTTCACCAAAAGAAAAATCTTCTGGAGGGGAAGCAGAGGGAATGGAATCCTCTGCATCAGAATCCTCATAGGTAGATAAGAGCAAATCCTGGTAATCAGAAGAAACAGAAATTTCAGAATCCTGATCAGAAGGAAAATCAGTTCTAGGTCTCTTAGAGGGGGAAGGCTGGCTTCCCCTAATTAAAGTAATAAGGTCTTCACCCATTCTTATAATTTGTTTTTTAGGCATATGGGCCTGACCATGTGGTTTGGACGTCGGTTTTTTAAGCATGGGTTGAGTTTTAGGCCTTGAAGAAGAAGATGGCGTTGGTTTGAAATGCAAGTCTGTAGACCTGCATACACCCTCAGAAGCCGGTGCCTGCACAGCGGCTCCGGACCCATCCAAGGTAGAGACATCCGCAGGTTCCACAGTCAAAGAAACATCTTGTTGCATACCGGATTCAAAATGGGTCTCTACAGAGGCCTGTGAATCTGAAGTAGTAGGGGCTGCGAAAGCACCTCACTGAGTACCGGCGATCTGGCGACTAACTTAACGGAAGCGACGTTGGCAGTTTTGGACCTATGCAGTTCGTCTCTGTCTTTACGTTTTTTCAGAATATCGGTAGTCGGATGGCTTACAGAAGACATTTCTGGATAGTTAAACCGAGCACCAAAATAATTTGCTGTAAAAATAGACAGACGACGAACAGTTCGGGGGTTGAATAATGCACAAAACCAACAGCAAGCGACGTCGTTGTCTGGGCCTAAGCAAGGAATGCAGTAAGAATGAAAATCTTTATGAGGTATTTGCTTTCCACAGGTAAGACAATTGTTAACTTTTACGGACATCGGTTTAAGAGCAAGAAAAAGGATCCCCAATGGGGTACTTGGCTTTTTTTGAAGACTTCAGTTCTGAAACTCGAAAACGAAAATTTTAGGAGTCGGCCGACCGGCACTTGTGAACTGCTTCTGCGTTGGGCACCACGCTGCAAGCAAGACTGATGTAATGGTGTCGGCTGCATGTTTTATACCCCTGATGACCTGACTTCATGAAAGAGGAGAAAGCATCTGACGCAGGAATCCAAGACTCTGGTAATCAGGCCGGCTGAGGGCTACCTGCAGGCAGATAACCCAAATGTAATGACTGCAACAGTGAAACATGAAGAACATCTACACTGCAAAGTATGTTTACTGACTTGGTTTGCAGAATGCATTAACTCTTGTAAATCTTTACTTTCTGCAAAATCTGGAAGCAACAACATTTTTTGTTTAATTAGTTCCATAATATGCTGCTGATACTTCAACATGTGAAACTGGCAATGTAATGCCCTGAGGCAAGAGTTACAGAGGTATATACTTTCTTGCCCCATCTGTCTAAAGCCCTCAAATTTCTGTCCGAAGGGGTAGGATTTTTGGCTGTAGTAGCCTTAATACCTTTAGGTCCCTGGGAAATGGTCTCTGGATCCGCAGTGGGATTCTTAGAGAGAAATTTGTGAAAGTCAGGCACCCTGTAGTACCTGTCAGGCTTTCTAGGAGCTGGTGGTAAAGTATCAGGAGTAAGACTAGATTCCATGAAAACTTCATCTACAATATCCAGGACAGGGGTTATAGCTAAAGGCCTGTGCTGAGGCAAGTCTAAAAATTCTCTGAGTCTCATTTTGGACTGTGGGTAGTCCTGGCATTCCCAGCAGAAATGGTCTCTTAAGGTATGCAAGGTTTCAACAAAAGAAAAGTCCTCTGGAGGGGAGGCAGAGGGAATGGAATCCTCTGCATCTGAATCATCATAGGTAAATAAGGGTATGTCCTGGTAATCACAGGGATCACAGTCATCAGACTCATGGTCTGTTGAATCAGAAGGGAAATCAATTCTTTGTCTTTTAGATGGGGAAGGCTGGCTTCTCCTAATTAGAGTTATAAGGTCTTCAGCCATTCTAAGCATTTGTTTCTATGACATGGGAGCTTGAGCATACACTTTTGGTTGTCAGTGTTCTAGGCGTAGTGCGAACTCTGGGCCTGAGAAACTCGGTCGTTTTAGTCTGAAACTAAGTAGTCGGTTGAATACGAACATCAGAAGGTCGGAATATGCCCTCAGAAGCCGGTGCCTGCACAGTGGCTCTGGACCCATCCAAGGTAGAGACATCCGCAGATTCCATAATCGAAGAAATATCTCGCGGCATACCAGACTCCGAATGGGTCTCAGCAGAGGCCTGCGAATCTGTAGAAGCAGGTATCAGGGGCTGCGAAGGTGCCTCACTGAGTTGCGAAGGCGCCTCATTGAGTACCGGCGGACTGGCGACTAGCTTAACGGAAGCATCGCTGGCAGTTTTGGAGGGTTGGCCTAATGGTTAAGGTGTTTGCCTTACAAACACAAGGTGCAGGGTTTGAGTCTCACAAGGGACAATTGGCTAGGCTTAAAATGGCTAGCAAGGGCAGTTAGCTTAGTACTAATCTATGAACCTATGCGGTCTGTCTCTGTCTTTATCCTTACATTTTTTCGGAAGATTGGTAGTTGGATGGCTTACCAAAGCCAATTCGGAATACAGAGAACGACAGCGAAAGAATTTAGCAACAAAGTTAGCCCGACGACGAATAGCTCAGACGTTAAACAAGGCACAAAACCAACAGCGAGGGACGTTGTGGTCTGGGCCTAAACAGGTGACGCAGTAAGAATGAAAATCTCTGTGAGGTATTTGCTTTCCGTAGGCAAGACAATTATTAACTTTTTCTGACATCAGTTAGAGCAAGAAAAAAAGAATCCCCAACGGGGTACTTAGCTTTAGAAGACTACAGAGGTTTGAAACTCGAAAAATGAAAATTTCAGGTAGCAGCCGACAGGCACTTGCAAACTGCTTCTGCTTTGGGCCGCGCAGCAAGAAAAGCTGATGTAATGGAGTCGGCTGCATGTTTTATATCCCTGACAACCTGACGTCATGGAAGAGGCGGCATCATCAGACGCAGAAATCCCAAGACTCTGGTATCTGAGCAGACTGAGGGCTACCTGCAGGCAGATAACCCAAGTGTGATGACTGCAACAGTGAAACACGAAGAACATCAAATTATTCTTAACATCTGTGAAAACTAAGAGAGAGGCAGAGAGAAAATATTAAAAATATTTGAAAAGAAGAAATTTCACAAAAGAAAGTTTCTCTTACAAATGCTCAAGAGTGGAACTTGCATCTAACCATGATGGCAGCAAAATAAATCTGGAGCAACTCGGATGTAATAGGGCATTATGGGCCGAGGGAGGAACTCAAGAATTGGATCCAAAGTTTATAGTACGCGGCAGAGTTGGATCCGAGTTTCAGATAAAAAAAAACATAAGTAAGGAAGAATGAAAAGGACATCATCAAATCCTGAATTTTTCTGCTGTACCAGAAAAAAGTACAGTTTTGTACCTACCATAAATGTAGATGTTCGAAGATCCACATTGCTGCAGTCCTAACACTAGGGTAGTCCGCTGTCCCAGTCGGCCCGAATACCAAAGTATAAGGCTGACGTCGGTCAAAGCGCATTAGTCTGACGTCAGGACGCCAGGGTACAAATGCGCATGACCGACGTCATATCCTCAGTCTTTTCTTGCCCCAGATGTCAGAAGACCCTAAAAAGATAAGGCCAAAACCAAAAAACACCAAACACTCCTGTACCAAAAATATGTACAATATATACAAATTTACAAAAGTACAACCCCACCCACACAACCACCCCTAAACACAGAGGGGAAGGAGGGAGGATTGGACTGCAGCAATGTGGATCTTCGAACATCTACATTTATGGTAGGTACAAAACTGTACTATGTTCTTCATCCCACATTGCTGCAGTCCTAACACTTGGGTAGAATCCCAAAGCAGAGGTAAGGGAGGCTGGCAAATCATAAAGAAGCAGGAGCTGTCAACATGCCCTGCAAAACAGCCGTGGCAAAACCAGCCCTAGATTTAGAGTAGAGAGGAAGGTGGTAATGCTTAGAGAAAGTATGCACTGAACTCCAAGTAGCTGCCTCCAAAATATCCTTAGTTGCCACCCCCCTTAGAAATGCTGTTGAAGTGGCAGTAGCCCTAGTGGAATGAGGCCTAATCCCAGCTGGAATATCCTTGCCATGATGGGAATAACAAAATGCAATGCAAAACCCAATCCACTTAGAAATAGTTTGTTTTGACACAGGCTTGCCCTGAGAACTCAAAGCAAAAGAAACAAACAACTGCTGAGACTGCCTAAAATCCTTAGTCCTGCTTAAATAATAACGCAACTGCCTGTGTACATCTAAAGTGTGCAAAATCTTTTCCCCTTATTTTGGGGATCTGCATAAAAGTAGGCAAATGAATAGTTTGGTTTAAAGCCACACTAGAAACCACCTTAGGCATAAAGGAAGGATTAGTACGTAATGATACCCTATCCTTATGGAAAATCAAAAAGGCTCAACCGCCATAAGGGCCTGCAATTCAGAAACCCTTCTTGCAGAAGTAATGGCCAACAAAAAGCAGTCTTCCATGACAAGTATTTCAATTCAGCAGTAGCCGCAGGCTCAAAAGGTTGTAGAGTAAGTTTCTCCAACACAAAATTGAGATCCCAAGCAGGAGTAGGAGCTCTACGTGGGGGTCTTATATTCTTTCCCTCTAAGAAATTGCTTGAACAAAGGATGAGAAAACAATGGTGGGTCACAATCATAGTGAGCTGAAATTGCTGCAGCATGAATCTTAATGGAAGAGAAAGACAAACCTTTGTCCAGTAACTCAGTAAGATATTGAAGAGCCACACTCAAATTAGGCTCGGAAACCTCCAAATCCTTTGCTGCACTCCAAAATAAAAATCTCTTCCATTTTTCTGCGTACACTTTCCTTGTACTAGGTCTTCTGGCTTCCATAATCACATTCAAAACTTGTTGAGGAAGTTGAGACCTGCTGTGGTTCAAAACAGAATATGCCAGGCTGTTAGATGAAGAGAGTGAAGCTTGACATTGAGTAGATGACCGTCCCTCTGAGACAATAGGTGTGGAATCAAAGGTAAAGGCCATGGAGGCTTCCTTACCAGACTCCTCAGTAATGGGTACCAGTGTTGCCGAGGCCAATCTGGAGCTATTAAAATCATCCTTGGCTTGTCTTGTCTGACCTTTAGGAGTACCTTTGGGAGGAGAGGCAGAGGTGGAAAGGCATACACATGAAGATTTTTCCAACTGAAAGAAAGAGCATCCACTTTCCAAGCTGTGTGATGAAACCTTTTCGTGCAAAACTTTGGCAGCTGGTGGTTTAGTGGAGAAGCGAACAGATCTATGTCTGGAGTTCCCCATGACACTGTCAATTTCAAATACATGAAGATCCAGTTTCCACTCGTGGGGATCCATGATTTGCCTGCTTAACACATCTGCTAAGGAGTTCTGTGCTCCGGCAGAAACCTTGCCTGAAGATTTAGTTGCAAGCTGAGCGCAGTCTCCCACAAAATCATTGCTTGCCTGCATAGAGGATAAGAATGTGTTCCCCTTGTTTGTTGATGTACCACATGACAGTTGTGTTGTCTGTTAGAATCAACACCTGCCCTGGAAGAAGTAACTCCTTGAAAGCTATTAATGCAAACTGGACTGCTAACATCTCCTTCATGTTGATATGTAGATGCTGTAGTCTGGCAGGCCACTTGTCTTGTATCCACTTTCCATTCAGATGAGCTCCCCAAGCTATGTCTGAGGCATCTGTCGTTAGAATCTGACTCGCCTCTGGCCGGGTCACAGAGAGTCCCTTGTTTAGGTGACATTCCTGAGCCCACCACAAAAATTCCTTTTGAATGCAAGGTATTATTTGAATGACAGTGTCTAAATCCTGGCAGTGCTGTGTCCATACATTTTGAGATACCATTGCAGCTTCCTCATATGCAGTTTGGCATTGGGAAGCACCAGAATACAAGATGCCATGAACCCTAAGGCTTGAAGGACTGTCCTTGCAGTCAGCCCGGACTGAAGAGATAGTTGATGGAAGTAAAGGAAAGATTCTTTTGTTTGTCCGGGGTTAAAAAGGCCATCTGGGTTGCTGTATTCAGTCTCACACCCAGAAAGCACATGTCTTGAGAGGGTACTAGACTGGACTTTATTTCGCTCACAGAATACCCCAGGCATCTTAGCACTGCTATCACATATTCCAAATGCTGAAAAGGTCTTCCTTTTCTTGGGCCAAAATCAGGCACTCGCCCAAGTAAGGCTAGATTTGTATTCCTTTTAGCCCGCAGTAAGCTATCACTGGAGCCAGAACTTTTGTGAATACTCTGGGCAGTAGATAAGCCAAAGGGCAATGCAGAGAACTGATAATGGGAATTCCCAGCTCGAAAACGCAGATACTTCCTGCAACTTAGTCTGATAGGCACATGAAGGTAAGCCTCCTTGAGATCTAAAGTTACCATCCAGTGATCTTTGCCCAGCAGAGGTAAAAGCTGTTGTAACGCCAACATTTTGAACTTGGGAATGTCCAGATAAGTGTTGAGGATAGATAAATCCAAAATTGGTCTCCACGTGTTCCCCTTTTTGGTACTAGGAACAGGCGAGAATAAAATCCTAGGCCCCTTTCTGGCACAGGAACCGCTGAATGGCCCCTATTTGGAGTAACAGAGAAATTTGCTTGTGGGCCTCTTTTCTTTGTAGAGGAGGAATGTCTGGCATGCCTTTGAAAGGGGCAAGGTATGGAAATAAAACCTGTAACCGTGGTGAATGATATCCAATACCCATCTGTCTTGGGTAATTAAACTCCAATTTTCTTTGAAAAGTGCCAGCCTTCCCCAAAGGTGCTGCCAGACTAAAAGGCTCTGGCAGCTGAAAAGGCAGGTCATTGGGTCTGCTTACGAAAGGACTGACCCCTGCCCTCACCAGAAGACTGAGCAGGTGAACTCCTGTTCTAGGCCTAAAAGAACCTTGAGCTCTGCCCCTACCACGCCTAGACCTACCCCTAGACTGGGAATCATAAGAAGGATATGTCCACCCCTTAGTAGGCCAATTTCTACTAAACTTGGAGGCTGAACCTGCAAAAATCTTTAACAGTCTGCATAGACTTAGCCTTGTCCTCCATTTTCTTTAAAACTGCTTCCACAGGCGAACCAAACAACACATCAGACTGTAACGGAGCATCCAAAATCCTTGTCTTAACATGCTCAGTTAAATTCTGATCCCTCAGCCAGGCGTGCCTGCGAAGAACAGAACCAGTGGCAGCCACCCTCGAAGAGGCCTGTACAGCATCAAAACCACATTGCAAGGAATGCTTACCCACCTGTTCAGAAACATGTACTAAATCCTGCAACTCTTTACACTCAATACCTTCCGCCAGAGCATCCACCTTAGACTTCAATTGTGAAAGGAGATAATTTTGGTATTTTAACATGTGGAACTGACAATTCAAAGCCCTCATGGCTAAAGTGGAAGAAGTATACACCTTCTTTCCCCATCTATCCAAAGCCCTTGCCTCTTTATCAGGAGGAACAGGATTTTTAACAACAGAAGCCTTAACACCTTTAGGCCCCTGAGAAACAGTTTCTGGGTCTGCCCTAGGACTCTTAAAAGATACTTATGAGCTTCAGGCACCCTATAATACCTATCCGGTTTAACTGGGGCAGGAGGCAAAGAATCAGGGTTCAGGAAGCCTCTGCAAAACATCTTCCACCACATCCAGAACAGGAGGTATAGCTAAAGGCCTATGCTGGGGTAGAAACAAAAATTCCCTAAGCCTCTTCCTGGAATCAGAGAAATCTTGACCTTCCCATTTAAAATGCTCCCTCATGGAATGAAGAGTCTCTGAAAAAGAAAAATCCTCAGGAGGAGAAGCCGAAGGAGTAGAATCATCTACATCAGAATCAGAATAAGAGGATACTCCTGTAAGTCTTCAGAAGACTCAGAAGCATTCGAACACTGCTCAAAACTCTCAAGCTCAGGTTCCACCCTAGGCCTCTTATCAGGAGGGGGCATAGAACCTCTAATCATAGTAATCAAATCTTCTGCCATTTTAAGCATATGTTTCTTAGGTAAAGACCCTGAAGAACTAGGAGAAACACCCACTGAAGTTAAACCTGGCCTGCCTCTCGAAGAAGCCTTGGAAACAGAAGGGAGGGCCTAACCACCTTAGGAAGGAGGGAGAACAGCCACCTGAGAAGCCCCTTCAGCGTGGCCTACCTCCTGAGAGGACACATCTTGTAACAGTAAAGTCTCTCCCTGAGACTCCAAAGAAACTTCTGGCAGAACCTCCGGCTCCACCGAGCCTTCTAAAGAACCGACGTCCGGGACAGACGGTTCTTCCAACCTAGGCTTTGCTGTTTTGTCCTTGCGCTTTTAGAGAAGCGCCGGAGCATCCGACGGCATTTTATAATTACAACGCTTCCCAAAACTAACCTGGCACAGTCTAATCTTCTCTTTATAGTGCGTTTGTTAAATCTAGCACATGAGCGACATCCAACAACGCCGTGCTCAGGCCCTAAGCAAGGTATACACAAGGTATGGTAATCCCTATGAGGTATCTGTTTCCCACAAGAAATACAGTTATTCACTTTTTCTGACATCCGTTAAATACTGAGGCAAGAAAAAACAAAATATTCTAACGGGTACTTAGCCAACTTTGATTCGGTCTGAAACTCCGACTTCAGAAAATTTCAGAACGCCAACCTGCACTCGCAATACTGCTTCTGCATCGGACCATGCGGCAAAAAAGACTGAGGATATGACGTCGGTCATGCGCATTTGTACCCTGACGTCCTGACGTCAGACTAATGCGCTTTGACCGACGTCAGCCTTATACTTTGGTATTCGGGCCGACTGGGACAGCGGACTACCCTAGTGTTAGGACTGCAGCAATGTGGGATGAAGAACATCTGGGAGGAACAGACTTAATTTTATGAAAGCACAAATAACTTACTGAACTGGTATTCCACAGCAGGATCTGGTAATTGAAAGGGCAAATCATGTGCATGTGCCAAACCTGCCCATGAGAAAGCAGCCAAGACCTGTATTAGTAAATATGCAATCATACCAGCAAAAAAAAAGTTGACTGCAACAAAACTGTGGCAAAAGGGCAAAATATTAAAAACTGGAGACAGTGGTTGTGGAAAATTACTATTTATTGTACACCAGGTAGAAGAGAAGCAAATTTATCCCAGCAATCAAGGAATGCTGAGAGGTAGGTGTGATAATCAAGCTGCTGTATCCAGGTGTCTTGAGAAAGAATAGTTGTGTAAAATCTTACCATAACTACAGATGTCCTCTTCCATGTTGCAGTATTCTTAGTGTGGGATTCCCCTGAATGAAAGGTTAGTACGCAGGGTTCCCCTATACTTGTGGAAGGTAGTGTAGGGGGAGCAGGCCATTAGAGCTTGTAACTCTGACACCCTTCTAGCTGAGGTAAGGGCCACCAGCAGTACTGTCTTCCATGTACACATTTGGAGTGTAGCAGTACTAGCTGACTTGAATGGGGCCAGTGTTAGTTTTTCCAGAATGAAGTTTAAGTCCCAGGGGGGTGAGATGGGTTTACTTGATGGTCTGATATGCAAGACCCCTTTCAGGAATAATGTGATATCTAGCCTGGTTAGTAGAGGGAGATCAAGTGGTAGACAGGCTGAAATTGCTGACAGACAGTCTTTCACTGAAGAGTATGAAAGACCAGCCTTAATTAGTTCACACGCACACAGGTAAGGACTGGGGGCGGTCTATCTGGCAGGGATCCCTGTCCTTATGGAGACACCAGTTGGAAAATCTTTCCCATTTAGATAAGCAGGATCTCCTAGTAGTCGGTTTCCTGCCCTCCTTCAGGACTAAAAGCATGTCCTCTGAGTAGTGGTGTCTGAAAGGGATTAAAAGTTTATCACCTAGAGGGTTAGACCTAACATCTATTGGTAAGGGTGAATAAGAGCTCCCTTTTGTTGTGAGTAGATTCACCTTGTGGGGTAACTTGTGGTGATTGCCCTTGGCTAATGAGAGAAGTAGGGGGAACCAGTGCTGCTTTGGCCAATAGGGGGTCACCAGCAAGATTTTTGGTTTGTCCTTCCTGATTTTCAGGAGGAATTTTCAATGAGAGGGAAGGGTGAAAATGCATATAGAAACCGCCCCTTCCATGGAATGCTGAAGGCATCTACCCTCCAGGCAAGTGGAGAGTGGCCCTTGGTGCAGAAGGTTTCCAATTATCTGTTCTGGGGGGAGGAAAAACAAATCTATAGTGCAATGAAAAGGTATTTTCACCCTTCCTTATTTCTTTGCATGTTTGTCACACTTAAATGTTTGCAAATTTAAATATTAGACAAAGATAACCCAAGTAAACACAAAATGCAGTTTTTAAGTGATGATTTTATTTATTAAGGAAAAAAAAAATATCCAAACCTACATGGTCCTATGTGAAAAAGTAATTGCCCCCTAAACCCAATACCTGGTTGCACCACCCTTAGCAGCATTGGGATGGTGGCTGCCATTAGTCCCAGGATCTTCAGGAATTGTCTTGCAGATATCTGTTGAACCTGTAATAGGCTTTGGGAGTGAGTGGAAAGAGAAAGAACTTTGTCCTGAGGGAAGAAAGCCTTCATCACGTCTATTCTTACCCTGTAGCCCAGAAAGATCTTTGTCCTGCTAGGGAGTTAAGGATGATATTTGGAGGTTGAGGGTGAATCCAAGCTGTTTCTGCTAGAATGAGGATGTTGTCTAGGTAAGGGTAGATTTGAACACCTTTGGTTCTGCAGAAGGCTATAGATGGGGCTAGGCATTTTGTAAAATACCCTGGGTGAAGTCGATAAACCAAAGGGCAAGGCTGTAAATTGAAAGTGAGAGCAGGGCCCAGTGAAATGCAAGAATTTTCTGTGGGAGGGTTTTATGGGGATATGGAGATAAGCTTCCTTTAGATCTAGTGTGGCCATAAAGGCCTAGGCTTGCAGTAATGGGAGTAGAGTTTGAAGGGATAGCATCCTGAATGAGGGAATTTTTAGGAATAGGTTTAGAAAGGACAGATCTAGTATTGGTTTCCAAGGGCCACCTTTTTTGGGGACCAGAAAAAGTCTTGAGTAGAACCCTTTTCTTTCCTGTCCTAGAGGAACAGGTTCTATAGTTCCCAAGGTCAGAAGGTCTTGCAGTATGTGAGGAATGAGATTCAGCTGATTTTTTTGGGGGAAAAGGAATGCCCTTTGGAAGGGGCTTTTCTTTCCAGGAAAGGATATGCATTGTGCATTATTGGCAGCACCCAGCTGTCTGATGTGATGGATTTCCAGATGGGGAGGCAGTGGAAGAGGTGGGCTGACAAGGAGAGGTGGGGCAAGGCAGTCACGCATTGTTGGGTCCACTTCTAGCTTGAAAAGGCTGCCTTTGACTGGTTTTCGAGACAACTGGTCTGGAGGAGGTTTGTCTCCTGGTTCCTCTCCTATGCCTGAAAGAGGAAGTGGCAGCAGAGGAGGCGGGGTCTCCTGACAAAGGTAGTCTTGACAGGATAACTTCTGTAGTACTTAGGGATGGGGTACACAAGCAAGTGCTTGACATCTTGAAGCTCTCTGTTTTTTCCTGCAGGTTTTTGAAAAGGTCGGCAGATTTACCAAACAGAAGGTTGTGGTCTAAAAGGGCATCTAGGATTTTAGACTTCAAATCCTCCAGTAGTGGTTGGAGGCATAGCCAAGAATATCTGTGAAGTACTGATGCAGAAGCTGCAGACACGTGCAGAGGCCTCTGCTGCATCATAACTGCATCTAATAGAATGTCTGGCTACCTTATAAGCCAGGGACAGTTTAGATGCTATCTCAATTTTGGTAGGGCAGTCAGGGGCGGGTGAAAGGAGAGTAGTGGCTTGTGATACTAGGTCCAAGGCATATTTTATCATATGGATTTGACAGTTGATAGCTCTGAAGGGCTAGGGTGGAAGAGGTATAAACCTTCTTTCCTATCCTGTCCATGTTTTTGCTATCCTTATCAGTAGGCAGAAGAGATGCTGAAGGAATCAGTCTAGATTGCTTGTCAGGGGGATATACCAATTACAGCAGGGTCTGCCAGAGATGGTTTTACTAGGATTCTTTGATCATCTGGAACTTTATAGAACCTGTCAGGTCTCTTAGGTGGTTGTGAGTCTGGGTTCTTTGATGCTGAGGAGAAAGCATCAAGGTAGGCAGAAATGACTGGTGGGATGGCTGAAGGCAAGGGAGATTCCACTTGGAGTAATTCAAAGTATCTCCTTTGTGTGTCAGTCATTTGGGAAGTGCCCCATTTAAAGTATTCTTTCATTTTTGTGCTGGTCTCCCCAAAGGTGACATCCTCTGGTGGAGAGTCCCCTTCTATGGATTCCTCATCTGAGGAATAATATTCAAGTGGGGAGGCAATTTGAGAGGAATTGATTCATCAGACGATGAATAGCTGGGTTCCTGTTCTTCTTCCCCTTCCTGGGCAGTAGGCAAAGGGAGAGAAGTGGCAGAGGCAGGCCTAGGACTGAGCACTGGAATGGTAGAGGGGCAAGAGGCCCATGGGTCTGAGGGCCATGAAGGCCAGCATCAAGGAACTGATGAAAGACTGCTAGTCTGGGACTCCTTCAGAAGGTGGAGTCTGGTGTTTTGTTTTCTGTTTCTTTTTTTAAAGGCGTAGTTCTTGGAGAGGGCCTAGGTTCAGGAGCCTGGGAAATGGTAGGGGCTTCAGGCAGTGGCATCCCAGTCTGTCGTCTGATGATATCTGGTTCCCCCTCGACATCTGTAGAGACTGACGTCGGAGTAATCTCCGTAGATGTCATGGCCGTTACTACTGAAGTGGCTTCCTCGAAGGGAGGTGAAGTAGACTGTTCTATCGGATGTCCCTCAACTCCTAAATCAGAAGCTGGTGGGGCGTCTGAAGGCGGAGAGGCAGAAGAAGTAGGCCTGGAAACCTTGTCCTTTTTCTGTGGCAGTTCCATCGGAGTGGGTGATTTGGGATCCATCCTGAGTGCTAGTTTTTTGAGTCTCGGGTTTTCTAAGTATAGGATAAGGGTGGCCAGATGGCTATGGAGGGTTTTGGGTACAAAAGATTGACAAATAGAGCAAGTGGTGTGGTCCTGCTCTTGACCTAAACAGAAAATGCAGCAGTTGTGCATATC
Organism: Protopterus annectens; assembly: GCF_019279795.1. Taxonomy (NCBI): domain Eukaryota; kingdom Metazoa; phylum Chordata; order Ceratodontiformes; family Protopteridae; genus Protopterus; species Protopterus annectens. The sequence continues at coordinate 463,292,769 of NC_056748.1, forward strand.
CTGATGCGGTATCTGGCACCTGCATTGGCATTTACCCTTCTTAGCTGACATTGGCTAACAGTAATTACAGCAAACCAAGCTCAAGCAAAATAAAGTCAAAATTTCCAATGGGGTACTTAGCTTTAGACAACTCCAAGTAAAGGAGCGAAGTGACTGATGTGACGGTCGACTGCGGCTGAAAAGTTCTGAGGTCTGTGCATGCAGACGTCACATTTAAGGCCCCTGGTTTATGGCCCTATGTGTGATGTCCCACCCACCTATAGCAGCCAGGCTGAAGCTTTTGTATAGGAGCCAACGTTCAGGTTACCTGAGGTGAGGAATCCCACAGTAAGCATACTGCAACATAGGAATAGAAGGACATCATTTCTTCCTGAAGGATCAAAGTCAGTTTTTGACGAAGAACAGGCTAAGGAGGAAATACAAAACTCTGTCCAACAAAAAAGTGAGCCACCAAACACAAGGGGACTCTGCTTCCCATTCTTCTGATAATAAAGCTCAAATACTTTGCCAGTGACATGTTTTCCAATCTTCCAAAGGGAAAGGCTTGATAGAAGAATTGGAAGGTAAAGTACAGTTATGTAAAATCTTACCGTAACAGTAGATGTCCTTCCCTTTACTCTTGCAGTATTCATTACATCCGGGATTCCCCACCTAGGGCAGCCCAACATCCAGCCAGTATAGCAAAGCTTGAGATTACTTTAAGGTATGCCATACATCACACGTATGCTCCTCATGTAGCATTGGGCATAAAGGTGATGTGTGGATGTACCATCCTCAGAAATGAAAACCCCAGTAGGAATGCCAGTCCAAGAAAAACAGACAGGTAACCAGTACATCCAGAAGAGAAATGAGGAGGAAGGGAGTGAATACTGCAACAGTGAAGGGAAGGACATCTACTATTATGGTAAGATTTTACCACTACTACACTATGTCCTTCCATACAACTGTTGCAGTATTCTTTACATCTGGGAGAGTGCCTAATACTCAGGAAGAAACAGGAAGGAGGAAGGTCCAACAGAGCTCTCTAGGAAGCCATGAAGAATGGCCCCAGCAAAACCAGCTCTAGTTCTGGAGATTCCATCCAACTTGTAGTGCTTGGTAAAGTATGCACAGAAGCCCAGGTAGCTGCTTAAGAATAGTTAGTATCCAAACCTTTGAAAAAAGCACCAGACAAAGCCACAGCTCTAGTAGAATGAGCCTTTACAGAAGGACGCCTCTTACCATGAAAAGAACAACAAAAAGAAATAGCTTTGGAGATCCAAGAAGAAATAGTTTGCTTGGATACAGCTAATCCTAAGGACATAAGATGAAAATAAACAAACCGCCAATCAGATTTTCTAACGGACTTAGCCTTATCCAAATAAAATTTAAATTGTCTATGTGCATCCAAAGTATGCAGACCCTCTCACTGGCAGATTGTGGAGAGGGGAAAAAAGTACACAAATGAATAGGCTGATTAACGGACAACTAACCACCCTGGGCATAAAATAAGGATTAGTATGCAAGGACAACCTGCCCTTGTGAAAAAGCAAAAGAGGAGGACAAGCCATAAGGGCTTGAAGCTCAGACACCTGTCTGGAAGAAGTAAGGGCCAACAAAAGAACACACTTTCAAGAGGAACGTTACAAGGAAGCTGAAGCAGCAGGCTCAAAAGGAGCCAGGGTTAATTTCTCCAAAACAAAATTAAGATCCCAGGGAGGAGGAATGGAGAAGCCTAATATGAAGAATAGCTTCAAGGAATTGTTTAGCTTCAAATCTAGAAGCTAAAGGAGAAGATAAAGGCAGACAAGCAGAGAGAGCAGATAAGTAGGCCTTAACAGAATAAGCCAACACAGCACTGAACAATTCACATAAAAAAGAACCAAAGGAACATCCACAGAAAGTGGATCCAGTTTACGAGACAGATACCAAACAGAAAACCTCCTCCATTTGGAGAAGTAAGATTTCCTAGTATTGGTTTTCCTGGCCTCCTGCAGGACCCCGAGCACATCTTCAGAACAAAGGTGTCTATGTGGAATCAAAATTCTATCACTCACAGTGTCAGTTGACAAGTGGACAGATGTGGCTGGATGAGAAATCCCTGGTCTTGTGTGAGTAGGTCTACCCTGTGAGGTAACTTGTTGACTGCCCTTGGCTAAATGCAATAAGAGGGAACCCATCCAGTCTCCGCCAAAAGGGAGTCACCAAAAAGATTTTAGAAGCATCCTGTTGAATTTTGAACAGGACTTTTGGCATTACGGGAAGGGGAGGGAAAGCATAAAGAAACATCCTCTTCCAAGAAAAAGAGAGGGCATCCACCTTCCACACCAGAAGACCTGGGACTTGGCACAAAATTGATGTTCTGTTTAGAGGGGATGCAAATAGATGAAGAGTACTCCACTGGTGGACAATGTCCAGAAACATTCATGTGAAGCATCCATTCATGGGACTGAGTTAAGGACCTGCTCAGAGTGCCTGCCACAATGTTTTGACCTGAGGAAATGTAAATCGCCTGAAGAGCCATTTGATACTGGACTGCAAGATCCCATACCAGGAGTGCCAACCAGCAAAGATGGAAAGATCTTATTCCCCTGTTTTTTTATACACCTCATCACTTTGGTATTGTCTGTAAATACCTTGAGAAGTCAAGATGAGAAAAGAGAATGAAAACCCTGAAGAGCCAACAGAAGGGTGCTCATCTCTTCGACACTCATGTGGTCCTTCTGTTGAAGAGGTGACCACCCATGGCTCCCCATCCCATGTCTGAAGAGTCTGTGAACAGTTCCTGAGAGGGAAGATGGGGATAAGAAGGGGGCCCTGGATTTAGAGACAACTGCTAGATCCACCAGTGACATTCCTTCCTGAGATAAGGTAGAAGAGGAACTGCAGATCCTAGAGGATGTGCATGTTGAAGCCAAACTGATGTCAGGAACCACTGAAACTTTCTTCGATGCCATGAAACCCAGAGCTCTCAGAAAAGTACAGTTTTGTACCTACCATAAATGTAGATGTTCGAAGATCCACATTGCTGCAGTCCTAACACTTGGGTAGTCAGCTGTCCCTCGGTCGGCCCGAATATCAGAGTATAAGGCTGACGTCGGTCAAGGCGCATTTGACTGACATCAGAACGTCAGGGTACAAATGCGCATGACCGACGTCATATCCTCAGTCTTTTCTTGCCCCAGATGTCAGAAGACCCTAAAAAGAAAGGTCAAAACCCATAGACCACAACTAAACAACCAACTAGCCTAACACCAAAAATATGAACAATATATACAATATATACAAAATGCCATATACCTCAGATGGATAACCCAACCCACACAACCACCTCAAACAGCAGAGGGGAAGGAGGGATTGGACTGCAGCAATGTGGATCTTCGAACATCTACATTTATGGTAGGTACAAAACTGTACTATGTTCTTCATCCCACATTGCTGCAGTCCTAACACTTGGGTAGAATCCCAAAGCAGAGGTAGGGGAGGATGGCTAAATTATAATGAAGCAGGAGCTGCCAAAATGCCCTGCAACACAGCAGTGGCAAAACCAGCCCTGGATTTAGAGTACAATGGAAGGTGGTAATGCCTAGAGAAGGTATGCACTGAACTCCAAGTGGCTGCCTCCAAAATATCCTTAGTAGCCACCCCTCAAAAGCTGTTGAAGTGGCAGTAGCCCTAGTGGAATGAGGTCTAATCCCAGCTGGAATCTGTTTGCCATGATGGGAATAACAGAAAGCAATGCAAAATCCAATCCACTTAGAAATAGTTTGTTTTGACACGGGCTTGCCCTGAGAGCACAAAGCAAAAGAAACTAATAACTGCTGAGATTGTCTGAACCCTTTAGTTCTGTCCAAATAATATCAACTGCCTGTGTACATCTAAAGTGTGCAAAATCTTTTCCCCTTTAGTTTGGGGATTTGCATAAAAGTAGGCAAATGAATAGTTTGGTTTAAAGCCACACTAGAAACCACTTTAGGCATAAAGGAAGGATTAGTACGAAGATACCCTATCCTTGTGGAAAATTAAGAAAGGCTCAACTGCCATAAGGGCCTGCAATTCAGAAACCCTTCTTGCAGAGGTAATGGCCAACAAAAAAGCAGTTTTCCATGACAAATATTTCAACTCAGCAGTAGCTGCAGGCTCAAAAGGTTGTAGAGTGAGTTTCTCCAACACAAAATTGAGATCCCAAGCAGGAGTAGGAGCTCTTCGTGGGGTCTTATATTCTTTGCCTCTAAGAAATTGCTTGAATAAAGGATGAGAAAACAATGGTGGGTCACAATCGTAGTGAGCTGAAATTGCTGCAGCATGAATCTTAATAGAAGGACAAACCTTTGTCCAATAACTCAGTAAGATATTGAAGAGCCACACTTAAATCAGGCTCAGAAACATCCAAATCCTTAGCTGCACTCCAAAATAAAAATCTCTTCCATTTATCTGCGTACACTTTCCTTGTACTAGGCCTTCTGGCTTCCAAAATCACATTCAAAACTTGTTGTGAAAGTTGAGACCCTTTATGGTTTAAAACAGAATATGCCATGCTGTTAGGTGAAGAGAGTGAAGTTTGACATTGATCAAATGACTGTCCTCCTGGGACAACAGATGCGGAATCAAAGGCAAAGGCCATGGAGGCTTCCCTACTAGACTTCTCAGTAGTGGGTACCAGTGCTGTCGAGGCCAATCTGGAGCTATCAAAATAATCCTTGGCTTGTCCTGTCTGACCTTCAGAAGTACCTTTGGGAGGAGAGGCAGAGGTGGAAAGGCATACACATGAAGATTTTTCCAACTGAAAGAAAGAGCATCCACTTTCCAAGCTGTGGGATGAAACCGCTTTGTGCAAAACTTTGGCAGCTGGTGGTTTAGTGGAGAAGCGAACAGATCTATGTCTGGAGTTCCCCAGGACACTGTCAATTTCTGAAATACATGAAGATCCAGTTTCCACGGGATCCATGATTTGTCTGCTTAACACGCCTGCTAAGGAGTTCTGTGCTCCGGCAGAAACCTTGCCTGAAGATTTAGTTGTAAACTGAGAGCAGTCTCCCACAAAATCATTGCTTGCCTGCATAGAGGATAAGAATGTGTTCCCCTTGCTTGTTGATGTACCACATGACAGTTGTGTTGTCTGTTAGAATCAACACCTGCCCTGGAAGAAGTAAATCCTTGAAAGCTATTAATGCAAACTGGACTGCTAACATCTCCTTCATGTTGATATGTAGATGTTGTAGTCTGGCAGGCCACTTGTCTTGTATCCACTTTCCATTTAAATGAGCTCCCCAAGCTATGTCTGAGGCATCTGTTGTTAAAATCTGACTGGTCACAGAGAGTCCCTTGTTTAGGTGACATTCCTGAGCCCACCACAAAAATTCCTTTTGAATGCAAGGTATTATTTGAATGACAGTGTCCAGATCCTGGCAGTGCTGTGTCCATACATTTTTGAGATACCATTGTAGCTTCCTCATATGCAGTTTGGCATTGGGAAGCACCAGAATACAAGATGCCATGAACCCTAAGGCTTGAAGGACTGTCCTTGCAGTCAGCCCGGACTGATGAGATAGCTGAAGGAAGTAAAGGGATAGATTCTTTTGTTTGTCCGGGGTTAAAAATGCCATCTGGGATGCTGTTTTCAGTCTCACACCCAGAAAGCACATGTCTTGAGAGGGTACTAGACTGGACTTTATTTAGAATACCCCAGGCATCTTAGCACTGCTATCACATATTCCAAATGATGAAGAAGCTCTTCCCTTCCTCGAGCCAGAATCAGGCAGTCGTCCAAATAAGGATAGATCTGTATTCCTTTTAGCCTGAAGAAAGCTATCACTGGAGCCAGAACTTTCGTGAACACTCTGGGGGCAGTAGATAAGCCAAAGGGCAATGCAGAGAACTGATGGTGAGAAGTCCGATACTTCCTGCACTTTAGTCTGATAGGAACAAGAAGGTAAGCCTCCTTGAGATCCAAAGTTACCATCCAATGATCTTTGCCCAGCAGAGGTAAAAGCTGCTGCAACGTCAACATTTTGAACTTGGGAATGTCCAGATAAGTATTGAGGACAGATAAATCCAAAATTGGTCTCCACGTGTTCCCCTTCTTTGGGACTAGGAACAGGCGAGAATAAAATCCTAGGCCCCTTTCTGGCATAGGAACCGGCTGTATGGCCCTATTTGGAGTAACAGTGAAATTTGCTTGTGAGCCTCTATTCTTTGCTGAGGAGGAATGTCTGGCATGCCTTTGAAAGGAGGCAAGGTATGGAAATAAAACCTGTAACCGTGATGTATGATATCCAGTACCCATTTGTCTTGGGTAATCAAACTCCAATTTTCTTTGAAAAGTGCCAACCTTCCTCCCAAAGGTGCTGCCAGGCGAAGAATCTGGCAGCTGAAAAGGTAGGTCATTGGGTCTGTTTAAAGGACTGACCCCTGCCCTCACTTGCAGACTGTGCAGGAGAACTCCTGTTCTAGGCCTGAAAGAGCCCTGACCTCTGCCCCTGCCACGCCTAGATCTACCCCTAGACTGGGAATCATAAGAAGGATACGCCCACCCTTTAGTAGGCCAATTTCTACTAAACTTTGGAGGCTGAACCTGCAAAATCTTTAACAGTCTGCATAGACTTAGCCTTGTCTTCCATTTTCTTTAAAACTGCCTCAACAGGAGAACCAAACAGGACATCAGATTGCAAAGGGCATCCAAAATTCTAGTTTTAACATGGTCAGATAAATTTTGATCCCTCAGCCAGGCATGCCTAAGAACTGACCCAGTGGCAGCCACCCTAGACGAGGCCTGTACAGCATCAAAACCACATTGCAAAGAATGCTTACCCACCTGTTCAGAAACATGCACTAAATCTTGTAACTCTTTACAGTCAATACCTTCCGCCAGAGCATCAACCTTAGATTTCAACTGAGAAAGGAGATAATTTTGATATTTCAACATGTGAAACTGGCAATTCAAAGCTCTCATGGCTAGAGTGTAAGAAGTATAAACTTTCTTTCCCCATCTATCCAAGGCCCTGTCCTCTTTATCTGCAGGAACCGGATTCTTGACAACAGAAGCCTTAACACCCTTAGGCCCCTGGCTAACAGTTTCTGGGTCTGCCCTAGGACTCTTAAAAGATACTTATTAGCTTCAGGCACCCTGTAATACCTATCTGGTTTAACAGGAGCAGGAGGCAAAGAATCAGGATTAAGAGAAGCCTCTGCAAACACATCTTCCACCACATTCAGAACAGGAGGTATAGCTAAAGGCCTATGCTGGGGTAAAACAAAATTCCCTAAGCCTTTTCCTGGAATCAGAGAAATCCTGACCTTCCCATTTAAAATGCTCTCTCATGGAGTGAAGGGTCTCTGAAAAAGAAAAATCCTCAGGAGGAGAAGCAGAAGGAGTAGAATCATCCACATCAGAATCAGAATAATGAGAATACTCCTGCAAGTCTTCAGAGACTCAGACACATCCAAGCCTGCTCATAATCCCCAACACAGGTTCCATCCTAGGCCTCTTTTCAGGAGGGGGCATAGAGCCTCTAATTAAAATAATTAAATCCTCTGCCATTTTGAGCATGTGCTTCTTGGGCACAGCACCAGAAGAACTGGGAGCGACACCCACAGAAGCTAAACTAGACCTGCCTCTAGGAGAAGCCTTGGAAGCAGAAGAGGGCCTAGACCCCTTAGGAAGGGAGGGGAGTACAGTTACTTGAGAAGCCCCTACAGCCTGCCCTGCCTCCTGGGAGGCCACATCCTGTAAAATCAAAGTTTCTCCCTGGGACTCCAGGGAGGCCTCCGTCGGAACCACCGGTTCCACTGGCGCCTCTAAAGAACTGGCGTCCGGTTCGGCCGACTCCTCTATCCTAGGTTTATGTGCCTTGTCCTTGCGCTTCTTAGAAGAAGCGAGCATCCGGCGGCATTTTGTAATTACACCGCTTCCCAAAGACCAACCTTGCACAATCCAACCTCCGCTTTATAGTGCGTTTATTAAACCTAGCACAAAGCGCATCCAACTGCTCAGGTCCTAAACAAGGTATACACAAATTATGGTAATCCCTATGCGGTATCTGTTTCCCACAAGAAATACAGTTATTCACTTTTTCTGACATCCGGTAAACTACTGAGGCAAGAAAAACCAAAATATTCTAGGGTACTTAACCAACTCTGACTTCGGTCTGAAACTCCGAAAAAATTTCAGCACTTGCAACACTGCTTCTGCATCGGACCATGCGGCAAAAAAGACTGAGGATATGACGTCGGTCATGCGCATTTGTACCCTGACGTTCTGATGTCAGTCAAATGCGCCTTGACCGACGTCAGCCTTATACTCTGATATTCGGGCCGACCGAGGGACAGCGGACTACCCAAGTGTTAGGACTGCAGCAATGTGGGATGAAGAACATCTCCCTGGCTGTAATGGAGGACAGAGGAAGAAGAGTTTGAAAAAGGAAATGACAGTTAAAGCCTTGGGAGAAGGCAGGGATGCCAGCATTGGCACAGTCTAAATCCTGCAAACCAGAAAATGATCCTGAGAAGGAGACAGAGCACATTTGTGAAGTTTATTGTGAACCCCAGGCTCTGAAGAAGGGAAATGGCAAAATCAAGATTTTGCAACAGGATCAATGGAGAGGATACCTGAATTAGCAGGTCATCCAACTAAGGAAATAACTGGATCCCCTGAAGCCTATAAAAGCAATCACAGGAGCGAGGCATTTGGTGAATACCCTTGGAGCAGCAGAAAGGCCAAAGGGCAAAGCAGATAACTGAAAATGTCAGGAAGCAGAAAAACACAAAAACTTCCTGAAAAGGTGATAGACTAGAATGTGGAGATAAGCATCCTTGAGATCTAGAGACACCTTATAAAACTGAGGAAGCAAAACAGGGAACAGAGTCTGAAGGGGACAACATTCGAAAAATGGGCACCTTCAGTAAAGTGTTTAAATGAAAGAGGTCTAGTATAGGCCCCTAAGCACCCTCTTTTCTGGGTACTAGAAACATACTGGAGTAACACCCCCCTTGGCACTCTGGCACCTCTTGAATAGTACCCAGTGTCAAAAAGGTCTCAAAGCACCTCTGGGGAAAAAGGGGAGTTGTTCCTTAGGGAGCTGAGGAATGCCTATAAAAGGGGGAAGGGATTTCCACACCATAAAATACCACTGGCAAATAATGGACAGAACCCAAGAATCCTGAGTAATCTGAAGCTAAACAGGAAGAGACAGAGAGAGACAGCAAGAGACAGAGAGGAGCGAAGAGAAAGAGGAATGTGGCTAGGAAGAGACAGAGAGCACCTGGTTTACCTGGAAAGGAAGACTTCAGAGTCCCTGAAGTCTGAGTAGCCTTAGCAGGAGGAACCTGCTTGCCACTTTTTTGCCTTTAGGAGGAAGGCAAGATTGCCTGTGAACAAAAGCTGGCTTACTGGGATAGTTTCTCTGAAATTTAGGAACAGGACAGGCAAACACATGCTTGAGTTTTTCTAAAGCCTCCGCCTTATCTTGAAGGGGCTTAAACAAATCAGCAACAGCTTCCCCCAAACAAGTGTTTATTATTAAGAGGGGCATCCATAAACCTAGCCTTGACATCATCAGGCAATTGTTGAAGCCAAAACCAAGAATACTTCCTCGTCACTGACCCAAAAGCAGCGGTCCTAGAAGAAGCATCTGCTGCATCTTAACTACACTTGATGGAATGATGAACCACCTGTGAGGAAGTCCCTAATAGGCAAAGAGCAGAAGTTTTACCCTCAGAGTCTGGAAGATCAGAAATAACCTGACAAGCCTGAAATAGGAGAGCCGACACATAACTGGACATATGGGTCTGATAATTAATAGCCCTAAAAGCCAGGGTAGCCAACACTGTAAACCTCCTTACCTAGCCTTTCCATGGTTCTGCTGGCTTTATCAGAAAGCAGTAACGAAGGTGAAGGAAGCAATTGAGAGGGCTTATCAGAGGCTACAGACACCACAGAAGGGTCAGCAGCAGGACATTTGTACACAAAGGTACAGTCCTCAGGCACCCTATAAACGTATCAAGTTTCTTGGGAGCAGGGGACTAAGAATCAGGAGCTTTAGAGGCACTGGAAAAAGCATCCAACAAAGTAGCCAAAAAAGAAGGAATAGCAGAATGTTTAGGAGATTCCATCTGCAGCAATCGGAGCACAATCCCATTTAAAAATAACATCATCCTGGAGAGTGAAGAAATTTCTTTTGGTGAGAAAGGGACTGGAAGAGTCCTCTTCCTCTGACCCATAGTCCAAAGAAGGAATTTGAGAAGAGTAAGCAAGGGATTCCTCATCAGAATCCAACTCCTCCTCAGAGTAGAGGAGTAGAGGACCAAGGGGGAGCTGCAACAGAAACCCCCTGAGAGGGTTTCAGCGCCATCAAAGCATTAAACAAATCCTGAGTGAAGGCCTTCCACTCACTCCGTGGATCCCTAGGGGCAGGAGAAACAGGCTTTTTTTTTGTTTCTTTAACGGGATGTCTGCCCTGTAAAACTTGAATGGCTCTGACACAGGATAGTATTCAATAACAGTAGTAGGGACTTCTTCCCTTACTAACATTTGAGGAACACCCCTAGACTCCTCAGAAATGAACCATGGTTCCTCTTGAATATCTAAAATGGATGTCTGCAAAGCCTCATTGGACGTGCTTAAAGCCAGATCCCCGCCGGCCTACTATCTGGTCATGCTAGAGGAATCTGACAACAAAGCCAGCTGAACCTCCGGGAATTCACTTACCTCAGGAGAGATGTCTGGCAGAGGCTGGACAGTGAAAGATTCTGGCCTATGTTTCTTAGCCTTCTTCCTGATGGCTGACCCTCAAGGCAGGAAATTCTTTCCACAGTATCTTTAGTGAGACACGCAAGTCGCTGATTCTCCAGATACAATGCTAAGGAAGAAAGCCTACTATGCAGAGTTTTTGGCACAAAAGCCTGACTGACAGATGGAACAGGTCGTATGGTCGTGAGAGGTGCCCAGGCAAAACAAACACTGTTTGTGGCAGTCTTTATGGGTAATTAGTCTCCCACACTGGCATTTACCCTTCTTGGAAGGCATGAAACTCCAGAAGCAACCAAAAGACAAGAAAAAAAGAAACCCCAATGGGACACATCTGCAATGGCTCGGAAACCAGTAACAGAATGTAGGTATTCAAACTTAAGACTGAGAGATGGCGTTCAGACTGGTGGTAAACAAGTCTGAGGATGGTAAGTCTAGACATCAACTTTATGCCCTACACTTCACAAGGAGCATACATGTGACATACTGTGTACCTTAAAGCAACCCAAGGCTTTGGTATACTGCTCGACGTCAGGCTGCCCTAGGCAGAGAATCCCAGATGTAAAGAATACTGCAACAGTGATATGGAAGGGACATCCCCTTGAACTTAAACCAGAGTCTGGGACTGGGAGATGGAGATGAATAAGATGACCAGCAGCACTGACGTTAGTGAACAAATATAAGACTATAAAGCAATCACATTTGTGAAACATGGCTTAAAGAAAAAAAAGTCTGAGAAAAACTGGGTTTTTGTCAACTTTGTTAAAACTTGAGTGGGGACTAGTAAGCATTTGTCCCACTTTACATCACTAATGTCTGCAAGGACACTAAGTGGGGGAGTGAAAAAAGATAACGTAAATGGAAGTAAACATTTCTGTTCTTAAACAACATTTGTATAAAAGCATTTCATGACATAAATTGCAAGTTATATAGTAAAATATTTTCATGTTGTGTGTGATGGAAGATACCAAAGGGAACAAGTACTTTTTTCTTGTTTAGTATTAAGAAATACAGGCATTACAATGTACAATGAAGAAAGACTGGACAAAAGCATGTTTGAGTAAATGGGCTGTAATCTTGGACTGTTGTGGTGGGGATGTAAAAGTGCACTGAATATAATACATGTAGAGCTGAAATATTTTCTTTTGCACAGGTGAAAGCCTGGATTAGTGCCCCTGGTTTAATCTAATGATTAAACATTTTTAAATAGGAGACCACAACATTATAAATGTTTTTCTTTTAGCAAATAAATGGACTTTGTTTGTTTTCATGAAAACATAAAAACAGAATGTACTTTTCAATTGGCTAACTAAAGGTGAAGGCAATAAATAGAGAGATCTGGACATAAAAAAGGTACAAGGACAAGCAGCTCATAAAAAATAAAGTTTGAAATTACTGAAGTGAATAACAACAGCTTTTCTAGTAACTAAATACTTTAATGCATTTACTAAAGCAATAAATAATTTAATTTTATTTAAAGATAGCCAGTGTACTTTTTCCTTAAGGCTGACAGTTAATGCTCAATGAAAACATATAAGCTGTTTTTTACATCTCTGAAGTGAATAAAGAAAAGACAAGAACAGACAGCACTAATATAAGCAGGAGCACAGGCTATAACATGCTTTAGTATGGATAAGCTTAATTTTAGGTAAATTAATGCCTGTGTATACAGCCATCGATTTGGGATAATTGTACCTATCAGGAGGGTTTAACTCCATTATTTGAAGACGTACACAGTTTTGTCAGTTTTAAATTAATAGGTTATGTGGGTGTTCTGTGGTATGTTTGAGTGTTTTCATTAAAACAAAAATGTCTTGTAAAATGAGACGTTTAAATGGAGATGACAAGAAACTGTATAAAACATCAATTTGCCAAAACATTAGTGGCTGCATGTAAAGCAAAAGCTGGACATAGATATTTAAAAAGCTTTCAAATATCATAGATTGGAATAACAACTTCTTATAATGGCTACACTAGTATTTTGGAATGTGAATAGCCTCACAGGTATAGGCAAAAAGGTAAACTATATTAAAAAAACACAGAGTGCAAATTTGATAAAGATAATTCAGGATGGATATTCACCAGAATATTAGGGATAAAGGAAATGGGGAATAATTGTACTAATTACTATAGAGGCTCCAACAGTGATAGAAGAGAGAAAAAAAGATAGATTTATGGCAGTAAGGGGCTACTGATATGGAAGAAGGAATATGCAGACATGCATTTATACTCCACCTAAAACTGCTACTATGGAGCTAAAGAGAATTTTTGAGAAATAATCACCTTTCATCAGGGAATATTACTGCTACGTGGGGAAGGGGATTTGATTTGCAACAGTGAAGGATGTATGTGGGGGACCTAGAAGGGAAAGTATTATTAGAGAGGGTAGACTTCTTAAGAAATTTATGAAAATATTTGGTATGGAATATGTGAATTCAGTAATAACAACTGACAGAATTTACATGTTACTCTCTATGGTACAATAACTGGACTGGAATAGACTGAACTTATACTTCACAGGAACATGTGCATTAACAACTAGGATAAAAATGCAGGGCAATAAAGAACAAATGAGACAGTGGCACTTCCTGAATGGGTAGTGAAAATTATTAAGAGTTGTTAGGGAAGATTTCTTCAGAAGTTACAGATAGGGAGCACGGTGAAATGAAAGCAGAGTTTTAAAAGTAGAGTAGAAATTTAAAAAAAAGAGAGATTAGAGGGGCTAACAAATGTTAACATGGTAAAACAAGGGTGATTTCACATAAGGGACGCAATTGCAGAGTGCTTAAGAGAAAAATAAGGGACTATCCGAAAAAATGAGAGCATCTGAGCAATACGGAAGCATTTAAAAAGACTACCGTTAAGCAACTTTTTTTTTTTGGTAATAACTCCAGAGCACAAAAACACTTAGCACAACTTAGCCAACAAAAGTAGAAAGGGTTGTTGCCAAACTTGTAAAACTATAAAAAAAATAACGATAGAGCTTGTAGAAGTATTAGAGATATTTATAAACTTTTAGTATGTATAAAACAGAGGAATGTGGAAATCAAGAAAAAGCACAAATGGAAATATTTATAAGAGGACTTGGGTATGCCAAGGTTACAGGTAGATGAGACTCAATAATCAAAAGTTAAGATAGAAAGATATGAGACAAAACGGTGAAATATAATCCATTTTCAGGAAAGTCTCCAGGTACAGATGGTATTCTTGTGGAAGTTTTGAAGCTAGGTGGGAAGAAAGTGATAAAGATCTGGAAGGTTTTATAGGTTGATAGGTAAGTACTAGGCTATCTGCCAGAAGGCACTTATAAGCCTAAACGAAATTGTGTTGGCTTTCACCACCCCCTTAGATTAGTTCCCTGTGCCTCTGTCCGGCATAGCCATTGAAGTGATCCCTGGGGTAAACTTTCTACTTCCCATCCACTCATCAAGGTTCTTCTTGAAGAGGGTTAGCGAGAAGCTCTGCCTAATGTAGACTGGAATCTTGTTCCAGATCATGGGAAGTCTCTGGGACAGGAATCTATCCCTCCAGCACGTCCATTGTGGTGAGGTCTAGATCCCTAGAGCTTGTGGCTCGAGGGGATATGGTTTTCTTTAGGTGGAGCATGTCCATCAATTCTGAGTTGGACATGGCCTTGTATGTCAGGCATAGATCACCTCTGAGTAGGTGGTATGCAACAGAGTACAGCTGGAGTTTCTTCAGTCGAGCTGCATAGGGCATCTATTTGAGGCCAGTGATCCTCTTGGTGAGGTACTTCTGTGGTCTTTCCAGCTGTTGCAGGTGTCTTGTAAGGTACATCCCAAATGGGGCGCTGTACTCTACGATGGGTCTGATGAGTGATGCGTAGAGGGGCACAATGACCTTTTTTTGATCTGGATGCAAACCTTTTTGTGATTAGGTGGGCCACATAGAAGGATTTTCTAACCACTTTGGCAATGTGATTATCAAAGGAGAGATTACTATCTACTTGGATCCCCAGGTCCCTTATTACGTCTTCCGTATTTAGGGGACTACCACCTATGTAGTAGTTTGTGGGTACTTTGTTTTTTCCAAAGGGGATGACTATGCACTTTTTGGCATTTAGCTTGAGGCCATGGTTTTGACACTAGGTATCTGTCTCAGTGAGACCCTTTTGGAGGATGTCAGTGTCAGCCGGAGAGTCAATTATAGCCCCTAGTTTGCAGTCGTCTGCGAACTTGGTCAGCCATAGACCTCTTGTGCTTGCCTGTAACTCTGAGAAGTATATGCCAAACAAGAGGGATCCTAGGGCTGAGCCCTGGGGAATGCCACTTTTAACCGCTTTGGAGTCAGACCTAGCTCCCGCAACTCTTACCATGTGGGCTCTGTCCATGAGCCAGTTGGCAACCCATCTTATGACATAGGGGTTTATGTTCAGGCTAGTAGGCTTGTCTATAATACCAGAATGGGGAATGGTGTCAAAGGCCTTTGCAAGGTCTAGGTAGGCTGTGTGGACCACCTTTCCCTCGTCTATAGCCTTGGTAACTGTCTCAAAGAAGTCCACCAGGTTTAGGAGGCATGATCTACCCTTAACTAAGCCAAACTGGGTAGGGTGCAGTGTTTGGAGGTTCCCAATGTCTCTGTTGATAAGATCCATGATGATGTGCTCAACAGCCTTGCAGACAAAGCTAGTCAGGCTTATAGGGTGATAGTTCCCAGGGTCTGTTGTGGCTCCACCTTTGTGGAGCCAAACAACCGTTGCTGTGCACCACTCTTATGGGCACTTAGCCTGTGGAGAGGCTGAGTTTGAACAATGTGTTTAGGTGAGGGGTTAGTTCATCTATGAGCTTGTGTAGGATGCAGCCTGGGACATCGTCCGGTCCCATTGATGCTGTGTTTTTGGCTTTGGAGAGGGCTGTTTTAACCTGAGTGTCTGTGATTTCAGGGGCACTACATTCTTCTGGTATGGTTATGGGCCCTTTTGGGGGTGAGGGGGGGTGAAGTTTGCACTGAACCTGTCTGCCAGGATGTTGGAGATATAAGTTGGTTCAGTGTATTTTGTGCCATTCTGCACCAACTCCGAACAGATCTGAGAATTGCCACTTAGATTCTTGACATAGCTAAAGAATGTTGTGTGAATATCTTTGAAGTCCTTAGCAATTTTACTTTCGAAGCTAGCCTTGGATAATTTTATGAGGGATCGTAGTTTCTTGCTGATACTGATCAGGCATGTCTTACCTTCTTGGGATTTTACTCTTTTTCTGTACTAGTTTCCTCCTTCTATTGTATAGCTTGTTTATGGCAGGGGTCCACCAGACTGGTTTCCTTTTCTTGGAGGAGTGAGTCTTGGTTTTGCTTGGGATAGCATGATCCATGCATTCTTGTAGGTGCCCATAGAGTGCATTAGTAAAGGATTTTGCAGCTTGGGCAGCATTATCCTTTAGCATGGGGGCTTTGAAACTTCCCACCTCGGTCTTAAGTAACGTGAAGTTTGCTTTTGAAATGTTTTTCACAGTGGTTTCTTTGATCTGGGGTGGGGGCGGAATGTAGATATCCAGAGTGATTAGTTTATGGTCAGATCTAACCAGCGAGGTGTTGAACTCCGGTGTGGAACACCGGTCGCCCATGTTGGTGATGACCAAGTCCAATATGTTGTCACCTCTGGTGGGGGTGTTGACCAGTTGATCCAGGGCATTTGAGTTTATAAAATCTTGGAAATGTTGGGCAAGGGAGTTCGTATTTGAGTAGTTCTCCCAGTTAATGTTTGGGTAATTGAACTCACCCAATATTCGGGTGTTTGGTAGGACCTTTATGTTTCCCAGTGTTTACAGAAATGCGAAATGGGGGTCCTGGGACATAGTGGGTGATCTGTAGCAAGCTACAATTTGAATTGCAGTTTTGCCCGTTGTTATTTGCACGTGGATGATCTCTGAAGCATCGTGCTGTGCCACTAACCTGGAGATGTGGGTATCCCTGATGAATATGGATACGCTCCCGCCTTTTGCATTCCGGTCCAGGTTTTGTGGCCGAAATGTATGGTATGAGTTGTAGTCTGGTAATGCTGGGGTGCTCCCTGGATCCTTAAACCAGGTTTCTGTTACTGCACATATCGATTTTCTCCATACTGAGGAGTACCTCGAGTGCGTGCATTTTGAGGTTTAGACTTCTGGCATTGAGCAGCATTATCCTCAGTTTTTTGTTACTTGTGCTATTTACGGCGGTGGGTTTGTCTTTTGAGCCTTGCCTAAAAAAGGCACTATGTGGGGTGGCAAGAGCCTTGGCCAGTATTCGAAAGCCTAAGGGTGACAGGTGCAAGCCGTCTCTAGCGAAGAAGTGTGGCTTGTTGAGCATGTCATCCCAGGCTGACAGACACTGGATCCCCTTTGAATGACACCAGAAGCTTAGCCAATTGTTGAAACTGATAATTTTTTCTTTATACCATGGTATCATTCTTGGTGAGGGCAGGATGCTACTCAAGGTCAGTATCATACCGGCCTGGGCAGGATGCTACTCAAGGTCAGTATCATACCGGCCTGGGCTACGTGATCAGAGAGCTCTTCCATGTTTCTTTTCATGTAGTCCAGGGAGGTACAGCTCAGGTCATTCACACCAACATGGACAATGACAGAGTCGTATTTGTACTTGTTTTGGAGTGACCTGAGTGCTTGTGTTATGTTGCGGATCCTGGCACCCGACAGGCAGCTAACACTATGCTTCTCCTTGTTCAGCCTAGTGAGTGGGACGTCAGTCTGCCTGATTATAGAGTCACCTATTACTAGTCTGTTGGGCATGTTATTTTGTTCAACAGCATTTTAAAGAAGGGTATGCACCAACATGTTTGGCTTTAATACCTAAAGGCAGTGAAGATCCATCAGATCAAGCTTCATATAGGCCCATTTCAATTTTAAAATCATGATTTATAAACTGTTTATCTATAATAGCTAAAGAATGAAAGAGGTGTTGCTAAAATTGATAGATATGGATCAATATGTTTTTTTGGAGGGGAGGAAACATGTGATAACATTAACAGAACAATGATGATCCAGAGGGAAGTAGAATGTAAAAAAAAATGCATCTGTTAGTTGGTCTTGATGCAGAGAAACCATCCAGAGTAAACTGGGACTTTAGGAGTAGGGCAATGGAAGCATTTGCATTCCCTAATGCAATAATAAGGTTAATTAGGAAGCTACAACAAAAACTAAAGTGGAAGGGTTCCACTCTGATAAATTATGTCTGAACAGAGTAACCAGGCAGGGGTGTTCTCTTTCCCCTTTATTATTTGCATTACATTTAGAGCCACTGGCAAAGAAAATAAGGGACTCAAATTAAAGGAATATGACTGGTATGGTAATGAAGAAAAGCTGGCCTTACTAGCTATTATTCTGCACCCTTTAAAACCAGAAAAGGACATCAGTGTTGTATAACATTCTAAGACAGTTTCAAGTCTTTTTGGGGATATAACATTAGTGAAGATAAAACAGCTGTAAACTATATACTCATGCATGAAATGGTTCAGCAATACCCATACTTATGAGGACATGACAAAATGAAATATTTAGGAGTATGGGTTAAAAAGGATTCTGTTGTAGCAGCTAAGGACATGTGGAACAGAAGAAACAAGAGACAGCACAAAAAATGATAAACTGGAAACTTGTTTATGGAAAGCAAGATACAAGCAGTGAAAAAGTTTTTAGTCTCTTTAGAGACTACAAAGGTCAGCTTTTTAGTTTTTTTTAATCAACCAGAGTAGTAGTAGTGGACAGTAATTAGTAAAGAGTTAAAGCATTTTATCTGGGAGGGGAAGAGGGCAATGGATAAGATGATCCTTCCAACAGGAAAAGGTGCTTAAGATTACCGGATTTAAAGGGATATTTTAGATAGACATGGTTGAGCCTCATATACATAACACAGGCAGAAAGTTGTAGCTCAAAGTGGGAGGATGAGGACAAGGATGATTGAAGAAATAAGGAGTGTGTGGGATTTTGGATACAGATCCTTAAGGAGATCATCATTCACAGAATATTACATTCATGAAGTAGCAGAAAATATTCTAAGAAATAAGCCACCCAAGAAAGGAGATTCTACCGACAGGGGTGAAAGCAATCAGGGGTACAGAGAATAGGCAAGAGGAGGCAGGAATTTACTGGAGAAATATGGCAAATAAGTAATGAGGGGAAAAGGCAATACAATGGGAAGAGGTCAAGTAGACAGTTGGATTGTAGGCTAGAGACTGCCTACCCTATCTAGGACTGATAGAGTACATGCAAAGGGATAGAGGAATCTTAAGGGTAAGTCACCCTCTGGTAGAGTTTTTTGTTGAATCTAGAACAGAAGCTGCTGTTAAAGAATTAGTAGGGCATAAAAATGTTGCATTATAAGTAAAGGAATCAGATGAAGTTAGAAAAGATAGATGAGAAAGTCTTGATAAGGAATTCACAAGAAAACAATGGGAGGACATACAGATGGCTCCGAAATATGCAACAAAGTCTAGAAGATTTAGGATTTTTGCTTGAAGTGTTTGCATAGGTATTTTTATATGCCAAGCAAACTCCACAGACTTTGTAAGGCAGATGGCAAATAGGGGTGTGATGGGGAAGAAACATGTAAATGGCAACATATGTTTTCTGAGTGCAATGCACTGGCACACACTAAAATTCCTTACAGAGTACTCTGTCAAATAATGGGTGAGCAAATGGGTGCTTTTAAGCTTGGATACAGGATATGAATTGCCTACACATAGTAAGGCTGGTTAAGTTTACTTCTGGCAATTGCCAAAACATTTAAACAGAAATCACAGTCTAAACCAACTATATTTGAAGCAGTGAATATTCTAACAGAAAATAACTAGAAGTGGGATATCTAGAAAAGGGTAGGGACAATTTACAAAGCAAAATTTGGAAATTGTAGGAACAATACATGCAGCGTAATCTTTTGGGGAAGACTGAGTTTAAGAGAAGGGAGGAGTTGACCGATGTATGCAATTTTGGACTGATAACTGTACAAAAGAATATACACAATGTATAATGTTTGTAACTGTGGACATCTTAACATGGATTATTTTCTTTTATATACATGTTTGCCCATGTCTTAGGTGATACTTTTATTGGATTATTACCATCATTTCTAATATTAAGTTATCTGCAATAAAATAAAAGTTTTCATAATCCTTAACTCCCCATTATGTTTTAAAATCATATGTTCAGCCACAGGATTATCCAAATTTGTATTCCTATCATCATTCACATGTTCCTGAAGCCCTTAAACTTAAACTTTACCTTAAACTTCATTTTTGTCTTTCCCATATAACACAGTCCACAACTATACTCTATTATAACTACTTCCTTGGAAATGCATGTGAATTAATACTGATACCTAAAATTCTTAACTTTCATATACACCCACCTTATTAATTATACAGATTGCTTTCCTCACACATACACTGTTTTGGGTTCATAACTGGAAACTGCACAGAAGGTGGAGATGATGTGTAGAGATGTAATGACACAGTGGATCCTCGCCACTGAGGTGTGCTGGCTATTTTGGTAACAGGGCAGTATCATGGAGCAAAAATAAAAAGTAAAATCGTGCAAGTAAACTTACCATAACAGTAGATATGCACATGATCACTCCTGCGGTAGCCTAAGCTGTATGAGGTTATACCCTGCAAGGATAAAACAGCTGGCCAGCTTCCAAAGTTTCAGGCACCTTCCAAGTGCCTACACTGTTAGTCAATTCAAGCTGAGCTGACCTTTTAAAAGACAGGTTTGGGCACCAAACCCTTCACAGCTTCCATGCTAAACGCAAACAGGGAGGCTGAGCTAACACCCTGTCAAAACCCTGGCAAAACCAACACACCAACAAACATGGAGGGAGACAGTGACTACTGCAACAGTGATCGTTCGGACAGCTACTGTTATTGTAAGTTTACTTGCTCATCTATACTACATTCTTCATATTGATCACTGCAGCAGTAGCTTAAGCCATCTGGGTGGGTTACTATAACTTAAAACTTTTGGGAAGGGGAAGAAAAGTCTAAGAGCCCCAGCAGAATGGTCCCAGCAAAGTCTGACTTATATCAAGGGAAGGAATCAAGCTTATACTGCTTTGTGATAGTATATATATATATATATATACACCTATACATACATACACACACATATATATATATATATATATATATATATATATATATATATATATATATATTCTCACACACACACACACACACACACACACACACACACACACACACACACACACACACACACACACACACACACACACACACAGGTTCATAGGTAGGTACTAGGCTATTAGCCCCAGGGGCTATAGAAGCCTAGCCAAAATGGTACCCTGGCTTTCACCACCCAAGAAAATTATTTTCCTGTGCCCCTGTCGAGCAGAGCCAGAGAAGTGATCCTTGGGGTGAATTTCCTATTTCCCATTAAATCAAGATTTTTCTTGAAGACTGCTAATGAGGAGCTCTGTTTGACATAGATAGATAGTCTGTTCCAGAGTATGGGAAGTCTCTGGGACAGGAATCTATCCCCCCAGCATGTTCTGTTTATTGTGGTGACAAGGTTTAGGTCCCTAGAGCGTGTAGCTCGGAGGGATTGGGATTTCTTTAAGTGGAGCATGTCCAACAGCTCTGGGTTTGACATAGATTTGTATGTTAGGCAGAGATCGCCTCTGAGTAGGCGATATGCGACGGAGTAAAGCTGGAGTTTTTTTGAGACGGTCTGTGTAGGCATCTGATTGAGGCCAGTAATCCTCTTTGTGAGGTATTTCTGTGGCCTTTCCAGTTGTTGCAGAGGTCTTGTGAGGTACATACCAAAAGGGGCATTGTACTCTATAATGGGTCTAATGAGTGATGAGTAGAGGGGAACAATGACCTCTTTTTTTCTGTATGAGAAACCTTTTGTGATGAGGTGAGACACGTAGAAGGATTTCCTGACCACTGTGGCAATGTGATTATCAAAGAAGAGACTACTGTCCACCTGTGTCCCAAGGTCTCTTATCACACTTTCAGTGTTAAGTAGACTACCACTTATGTGGTAGTTCACGGGTACAGAGTTTTTACTAAAGGGGATGACAATACACTTTTTGGTACTGAGCTTCAGGCCATTGCTTTGACACCAGGCATCTGTCTCAGTGAAGCCCTTTTGTAGTATGTCCACATCGTTAGGAGTTTTGATTATGGCTCCTAGTTTGCAGTCATCTGCAAACATTGTTAGCCAAAGACCTTCTGTGATGGCATGTACTTCAGAGAAGTAGATACCAAACAGGAGAGGACACAGGACTGAACCCTGTGGTACTCCACTTGTCACTGGTCTGAAGTCAGATTTGGAGTCTGCTTACTTTCACATTGTGGGTTCTGTCCGTGAGCAAGTTGGCAACCCATCTTGTGACATAGGGATTTATACCTAGTTTAGTGAGCTTATCTATAATTCCAGGGTGGGGGATGCTGTCGAAAGCCTTGGCGAGATCTAGATAAGCTGTGTGAACCACCTTACCCTCATCTATGGCTTTGGTGACTGCTTCAAAGTCGTCAATCAGGTTTAGGAGACATGATCTGCCTTTTACAAACCCGAACTGGACAGGGTCCGGAGTTTGGAGATTACCAATGTCTGTTTATGAATTCCATGATGATACGATCCATGGCCTTGCAGACCAGGCTTGTCAGGCTAATGGGGCAGTAGTTCCCGGGGTCTGTCGTGGCTCCCCCTTTGTGGAGTGGGATAACCGTCGCGATGCACCATTCAGTGGGCACAAAGCCTGAGATGAGGCTATGATTGAACATGGTACTTAAGTAGGGTGCCAGTTCATTCTGTAGTTCATGTAGAACGCAGCCTGGGATATTGTCAGGTCCCATGGATGCTGTGTTCTTGGCTTTGGAGAGTGTTTTTTTACCTGTGCAGCTGTGATTACAGGAACTTTGCATTCTTCTGGTCTAGAGATGGGCCCTCTAGGTGGTGAGAGGGGGGTAAAGTTAGCACTGAACCTATCTGCAAGGATGTTGGCAATATCAGTTGGCTCTGTATATTTAGTGCCATTGTGCTGTAACTCAGAGCAGATGTGAGTATTGCCATTGAGATTCTTGACATAGCTATAGAATGCTTTGTGGTTGTCTTTAGAGTCAGTGTCAATTTTGTTTTCGTAACTAGCTTTGGAGGATTTTATGAGGGATCTCAGCTTCTTACTGAGGTTGACCAGGGAGTTCCTCCAGTCATGGGATTTTACTTTTTGTTGCAACAGTTTCTTTCTTCTGTTGTAGAGTTTGTTTATGGCAGAGGACCACCAGATTGGCTTTTTTTTGCAGACAGCCTCAAAAAACTCCAGCTTTACTCAGTCACATATCGCCTACTCAGAGGCGATCTCAGCCTAACATACAAAGCTATGTCAAACCCAGAGCTGCTGGACATGCTTCACTTAAAGAAATCCCAATCCCTCCGAGCTACACGCTCTAGGGACCTAAACCTTGTCACCACAATAAACAGTACATGCTGGAGGGATAAATTCCTGTCTCAGAGACTTCCCATATTCTGGAACAAACTACCTATCTATATCAAACAAAGCTCCTCATTAGCACTCTTCAAGAAAAATCTTGATGATTGGATGGGAACTAGGAAATTCACCACTGGGATCACCTCTGTGGCTCGGCTCGGCAGGGGCACAGGAAAATAATTTTCTTGGGTGGCGAAAGCCAGGGTACCTTTTTGGCTAGGCTTATAAAGGCCCTAGGGCCAATAGCCTAGTACCTACCTATGAACCTATTATCTTTTTGTATCTACTATGTATAACATGTTTTTCTATTGCTATTATCTTTTTTTCACTTTGTAACCAAAATTATGTACTGTATGGAGCTTTTCTCCCCAGGACTCCGCTGAAAAGGGACACCAGTTGGATTATCCTGGTAAACAAATAGGTTCGTAGGCTGATACTAGGCTATCTGTCCTAGGGCATTTATAAGCCTAGCCAGAGTGTTTGGCTTTTGCCACCCTTTTAGATTAGTTGACTGTGCCTCTGTATAGTAGGTCACAAAAGGTAGCCCTTTTAAGGTTAGTTTACTGTACCTCTGTCAAACAGGAACACAGAAGAGATCCCAGGGGTAAACTTACGATCTCCCATCCACTCGTCAAGATTTCTCTTGAAGAGGGTAAGTGAGGGGCTCTGCTTAAAATGGATTGGGATTTTGGTCCAGTGTGAGGGGAGCCTCTGGGATATGAATCTGTCCCTCCAGCATGCCCTATTTACTTCTGTGCTGAGGTTCAAGTCCCTGGAGCGTGTAGTTCTAAGGGATTTGGATTTCTTGAGGTGAAGCATGTCCATTAATTCTGGGTTGGACATGGCTTTATACGTCGGACACAGTTTGCCTCAGAGTAGGCGGTACGCAACTGAGTAGAGCTGGAGTTTCTTTAGCCGAACTGCATAGGGCATCTGTTTGAGCCCCTTGATCCTCTTAGTGAGATACTTTTGGGGTCTTTCCAGTTGCTGAAGGTGTCAGGTAAGGTACATCCCAAACAGGGCATTGTACTCAATTATGGGCCTGATAAGTGATGAGTAGAGGGGCACAATAATCTCTCTTGATCTAGATGTGAACCCTTTCGTGATAAGGTGGGCTATATAGAAGGTCTTTCTAACCACTTTGGCAACGTGATTGTCAAAGGAGAGATTGCTATCTACTTGGGTCTCCAAGTCCCTAATTACTTCTTCCGTACTTAATAGATTACCACCTATGTGGCAATTTGTGGGCACTTTGTTTTTCCCAAAGGGGATGACTATGCACTTTTTGGCATTTAGCTTTAGGCCATGGCTCTGGCACCAGTTATCCATCTGTGTGAGACCCTTTTGGAGGATGCTTGTGTCAGCCAGACAGTCGATTATGGCACCTAGTTTGCAGTCATCTGCGAACGTGGTCAGCCATAGTCCACCCGTGTTAGCCTGTACCTTGGAGAAATATATACCGAACAAGAGAGGTCCCAGGACTGAGCCTTGTGGGATGCCACTTGTAACTGTTTTAGAGTCTGACATGGCACCTGCTATTCTGACCATGTGGGTTCTATCCCTGAACCAGTTTGCAACCCATCTTGTGACATAGGGGTTGACATTTAAGCTGGTGAGCTTATTCATGAAGCCCGAGTGGGGGTATTGTGTCGAAGGCTTTTGCGAGGTCCAGGTAGGCTGTGTGGACTACCTTCCCTTCATCTATGGCTTTGGTAACTGTTTCAAAGAAGTCAACCAGGTTCAAGAGGCAAGATCTGCGCTTAACGAAGCCGAATTGGGTAGGATCCAATGTCTGGAGGTTCCCAATGTCTTTGTTTATGATTTCCATGATGATACGCTCCATAGCTTTGCAGACCAGGCTAGTCAGGCTTATAGGGCGATAGTTTCTGGGGTCTGTTGTGGCACCACCTTTGTTGAGTGGGGCCACTGTTGCTGTACGCCATTCCTTGGGTACATATCCTGTAGTAAGGCTGAGATTGAGCAGTGACTTTATATGAGGGTTTAGTTCTTCTTGGAGCTCGTGTAAGACATAGCCCGGGACACCATCTGGTCCCACTGATGCTGTGTTTTTTGCTTTGGAGAGGGCAGCTCTCACCTGTGCATCTGTGATCTCAGGAAGGCTACACTCTGTTGGGATAGACATTTGCTCTTTTGGGGGAGAAGGTGGGGGAGAAGTTTGCACTGAACCTTTCTGCCAGGATGTTGGCAATGTCTGTGGGTTCAGTGTATTTTTTGTCATTTTGCACTAACTCAGAGCATATCTGGGAGTTGCCTCCCAGTTTTCTGACATAACTAAAGAAGGCCTTGTGATTATCTTTAGTGTCTTGTGCAATTTTTCTTTTGAAGCTGGCCTTAGATGATTTTATGAGGGATTGCAGTTTCTTGCTAGTACTGATCAGTGACGCCTTCCCTTCCCTTTGGGATTTTGCTCTGTCATGTAGTAGCTTTCTCCTTCTGTTGTATAGCTTATTTATGGCCGGGGTCCACCACACAGGTCTCCTGCCTTTGGAGGAGTGAGTCTTGGTTTTATTTGGGATAGCATGCTCCATGCATTCCTGTAGGTGTCCATAGAATGCTTTTGTAAAGGATTCTGCATTTTGGGCCATATTTTCCACTGGCCTGGGGGCTTTGAAGGATTCCACCTCAGTTTTGATAAGTGTGAAGTTTGCTTTTGATAAGTTCTTCACCGTGGTTTCCTTGGCTAGGGGTGGGGACGGAATATGGATGTCCAGTGAGATTTGTTTATGGTCTGATCTTACCAATGAGGGGTATACCTCTGGTGTGGAACATAGAGACCCCATGCTGGTGATGACCAGATCCAATATGTTTTCCCCTCTTGTGGGAGTGATGACAAGTTGTTCCATAGCATTTGAGTTTATAAATTCTAGGAACCGTTGGGCGAGGGTATTTGGGCTTGAGTAGTTTTCCCAATCAATGTTTGGGTAGTTGAAGTCACCCGATATAATAGTGTTTGGAGAGACCTTCATATTCTCCAGTGTTCTCAGGAAAGCCGAGTGAGGTTCCTGTATTTGGGAGGGTGGTCTGTAACAGGCTACAAACTGAAAGACAGTTTTGCCCACTGTTAGTTGCACATGGATGGTCTCCGATGCTTCGTGCAGTGCCACTAACCTGGAGGTGTGGGTATCTTTGATAAATATGGATACTCCCCCTCCTTTTGTGGTTCGGTCCGAGCTTTGGGGCCGGAAAGCATGGTATGAAGTATAACCTGTTAGTGCTGGGGTGCTCTCGGGAGCCTTGAACCAGATTTCTGTTACTGCACAGATATCGATATTCTCCATACTGAGGAGAGTCTCGAGTGCGTGCATTTTGAGGTTTAGACTTCTGGCGTTGAACAGCATTACCCTTATTTTTTTTTTCTTTGTGTTGTCTATGGGGGTGGGTTTTGTCCTTTGAGCCTTGCCTAAAAAAGGCACTATGGGGGAGGCAAGAGCCTTTGCCAGCAAACGAAAACCCAGGGGTGACAGGTGCAAGCCGTCCCTAGCGAAGCAACGTGGCTTGTCGAGCATGTCATCCCAGGCTGACAGACACTGGATCCCCTTTGAATGACACCAATACTTTAGCAAATTGTTAAAATTGATCATTTTGTCTTCATATTGTGGCATCATTCTTGGTGAGGGTAAGATGCTACTCAAGGTCAGGGTCATACCGGCCTGGGCTACATGATCAAAGAGCTCCTGTACGTCTTTTTTCATGTAGTCCAGGGAGGTATGTCTCAGGTCATTCACACCAGCATGGACAATGACGGAGTCATATTTGTACCTGCTTTGGAGTGACCTGAGTGCTTGTGTTATGTGGTGGATCCTGGCACCCGACAGGCAGCTTACAGTGACCTTCTCCTTGTTCAGCCTGGTGAGTGGGACGTCAGTGTGTCTGACAATAGAGTCACCTATTACAAGTGTATTAGGTGTGTTGTTTAGCCTTAAGGGCTGTGACTGTGTGGCACACTGACTTTGTGAGATATGTGTTACGTGGATATTGTTTTGTAGTAGGTGTTGCTTGAATGTCTGCTTTGGAGGTCTCTGCTGCTTAGGCAGATTTTTATTTAGAGCCTCTGAGTATGTTTTTTTGTGTTTATGTGTTTGGTTTGCTGATGTGATAGGTCTATGTGACACTGGAATTGTGGTGTGTGTGATTACCTTCTCCTCCTGACAGGCTGTGCCAGTACTGGGTTGAGAGAGCTTAGCCTCCAGTTTGGCTATATAGTTGCATCTCTCACATATATTTGAGCTTGTTGGGAGGAGGACAGGGTGGTCTGTATACCTAAGGCAGTTGTAACATTGCCTCAAGATTCCCAGATTCACCAGCTGGACTGGAGAGTAAACTCGAAACTGACCTTTGGACATGCCTGAATAATATAGGGAACTACTTATTGACTGATCAGAAAGAACCAATAGGGAGCAAGTGCTTAGGAGTATAAGAGGATGTAGTGCTTTAGTTTGTGTTTACCTATGAGATTACTTATACGAGCAAGTGCAGGGCTTTAGAATGAAAATAGAGTGCTTAGAAATTTATAGCAGTTCTAAGGGAAAAAGTGAAGAGCAGACTTTGTGGAGCCGGGAATAGTTTTAACCTGTTTAAGCGGCGCTGCCTGACACTGCTCTGTGCGCAACACCGCGCAAAAAGAGAGTTGCAGGGTTTTATGAGAGAGAGATCAAGGAGTTTAGAATTGACCCAAAATGGCCAATAAACTACAGCTTCTAGGCAGTAACCACTCCTACAGGGACAGGCAGGCTGCTCAGTGTTAACCACTGCCACTGGTGAACACAGAGACTTCCCTTTAGCCCAAGCAAGCACTGGCCTCCAAGAAACTTACAAACAGTTCAGAACATCAAATCTGTAACTGAACTTTCTTAAATTTCAGAAAGTGGGAAAAAAGCAAGATTTTTTTTGTTTTTTTTTTTTGTTTTAGTTTAAAGGTAGCAAAGATACATAAGTAGCAAAATATTCACAACAGTGCAATAAATGACCCCACACTTGAGTGCTAGGCCAAAGTCAGGTAAAATGCAAATTTAAGAAAAAATTAAGTGCAACACAGGAAATGCAGTAAACAGGCTATAGATGTGTTCTAAATACTGTTTCTAATACAGATATAAACTTTAGCAAGCCGGAAAATGCTGAAAAGTAGGCAGCAAAGCAGTAATTCTAAACAAAAAATCAGAAGAAAATACTTAAAATCGCAAAAGTGGCTCCTTTCTTGTTAAATATGTTAAATAAATAAATAATGTTAAATAAATAAATAAAATGCGCTCTTTGAACTGAGGTGTCAAGCTGAAATCCTGTGGAGCAAAAAGTTCTATCACTCTATGGGACAGCATATGATGGACAGGTGGAAAGAAGTGTATGGCCCAGTCGATGAGGGATTATTCTCCTGGAAAGGAGGAATCTCCTCCTACTGCTATCTGTAACCTTGACAAATGACTTTCAGAACATTTGCCTGAAACTATCTGCTGCCAAAAGAGAAAACTGGAGATTCAGACCTTCTAGGAGGGGAAAGGGGGCTGCCAGGGTGGAAAAAGGGGGGGGGGGGACACAAGGTCTGTAAGGTACTTTGTTTTTTGCCAAAACTGGATGAGGGGTTAGATAATCCCTTAGAAAAATTGGAAACGGAGGGCTGAAAAATCTTAAGAGATTCCTTGTTTCAACTTATTCCTCTCATCACATTTTGATAACGTCTGCAGCACAGGGGCCAAAAACTAAATATCTGTCCAAAGGAGAATTTAAAATCTAATTTTAACATCTCAGAGATTCTAAGAGTGCAGCCAAGCAAACCTCAACACAATACAAATGGCCAAAGCCTTTGAACTATCAACTGAACATCTCTCTCAACTGTCCATATGCCCCACATTTTCAGTCTGTCCCTCATAACATCTGTGGGATTTTGGCAAATCAAATCACTGGGGATCAAAGTCACTAATAATGAGATATATCTGAATTTCAGACCTGTTTGGAAAACACAAACCAACAAATCCTGCTCTTCTGGTAGCTTTCTACTTTTAGGAATGGGATCGGTGCTCTAACCTGGTTAAATTCGAAATAAACAAAAATAAATCAGTAATACTGGGGTCTGATTCAGAACCTTAACATTTTCTGTGGCCTTTATCGCTAGGGATACTAACGTATGCATCCTTCACATACAATGGAAATTAGAAAGACCCTTGGAAGATCCACATCAGTAGTAACTCAGTGTAAGCATCTTAAATGGGCAACATTTAGAAAGGAGTTGAGTTCTGATATGTCCAAAACTGGCCTTCAGGGAAGCCAGAAACAGGTAGGGGTGAAAACCTAACCATTCACCCCAACGAGACACCTCTTCCTGCCCACTGATTTCATAATCCTCAAAGCAGGAAAAAGACATGAGGTAGCCTCCCCCCTCTGGAACCACAGACATTCTTTTTAGGAGAGGGAGAGACTACTCTATTGTGCACCTCTCTACAATAAAGATTTGATTCTATCCTGCACTTCTTTGCAATGATGCGCAAATCTAGCTCTATGGCACAAAGGGATGGAGCTCTGACTGCAACCCAGGTGATCAGGATTTGATTAATGACGCCAACATTGGAGGAGCCAGGCAGGGGGGAAGACTCCATGCTCTCAGTGCCACTGAGAAGGCTAATTTCTCTGTGGAGACCAGAGAAATAACTTTCTGTGGTTTGGAACTGGTGCCACAAGAAAGGAGTCATCCCCTGCAGAAATGAAGAGACATCCTTTGCAGATGGCCTATTGCATGCTCCCATCCCTATGCTATGCCAAGTGCACGTGGGAATGTTAGGGCTGAAAAACCAAAATCACAAACCATCCCTTAACACTGCCTGAATGATGGCCCCTCCCTGGAAACCCTTGCCTCAGTGATGGGAAATTAATGAGCTTGATCAGATGATCAACACAGTGGAGGCAGAGTGAGCAAAAAGCTAGCAAAATAAAAACACCTAAACCCTAGCTGTCCTAGGTTATCCTTCTCTAGACCTTCCAGAAGTTGCTCAATTTGCCTCCAATGCAAGGAATTTGTGGAGACTGGGGGAAGGCATTTGAGTCACAGCTTCTGAGAGAGGTGTGCAGCCACTTTTTCCTATCTGCTTTGTTCACCCTTTCCATGCCACATCTACTTTTTTCCTAATGTGTTTAACCCTTAATCTCCTGGCCTTAGGGATGGCACTTGAAAAAGGTGACTGTCTTTATTTGATTTAACTGGGTAACTGAACTGGTTCATGGAACTTATTTTTAGAAACTACTCATGCAACAGACCTGGTCAGAAACTTGTCATACACTACAAGAATTAAGTCCTGATAAAAAATACAGCCCTTGTAAGTTGTCATTCCTCTCTGGATAATGATAGGTAGGAGATATTTGGCTTGACTTTACATAGCTGCAGAATCACGACTGTCACTGCTGAGCAAGCACAGATAGTGTATTGAATCACAGAAAACATCATGTATAAAAAGTCTTACCTTTTTAACTTGTTAGCTGACAGATCTCATATGTTCATTTGTAATCATGAAAAGGGTACTCAATCTCTGCCAAAATATTTTGATATGTCATCATACGCACAAGGTAAAATGGTCTGCAATAGCTAAAAAAATCTTTTTGCTAAACATGTCCAGCAACCTACCTTCTGATTTAAAGGGAAGAATTCCAATAAATATAGATTAAGCGAAAATGAAGCCCAACTTGCTTGATCCAATTTAAAATTAAAATATACATATAGTCTTTACCCTATTTAATTGTACAGACAAATATGCCAAAATACTGACTGTTTTCTGTACATATGGACAGGTATACTGGGATGTCAAAGCATGCAAAGACAAATACAAGATGAATCCTGATTGCATACTTCAGCAACTTAATCATCTCTAAATACTTTGGTTGAAGGCAATTTCAATGATTCAACCACACATTTTACTGTCTCATTACAAGTTACACTCTGGAGGCGTGGCCAAGACGGCAAGCAGTTAACAGTACATTAATTTTGATTTGTTATACATTTTTGACAGGATTTAATTTTTCATTTCACTAATAAACCTTCTAAAACGGTGAAATAAAGAACTGGAAACTATTTGGGACTGTGAAAAAAATCTGCGCTTGTTTAAAATTTTTTGTCAAAACTTCAGCTTGAAAATATATAAAAGTGAGTCACTCTAAGGCAACACTTTGAGAAGTTCTATCATCAATAGTATTCAGGACTTATAGTTAAAACTGGATAGACTGGACTCTAAGATAAACACAAAGATGACTAAACAGCAGCTAGAATTAATAAATGAAGTAGTTAAAAAGCAAAAACTTCAGATATCTGCCATGGAAGACTCATTCACTGATTTAGAGGGTAGACTGAAGGAGAAAGTAACACTGAATTCATTTTAAAACAAAAAAAAAAGAAATTATGTACTCACCATAACGTTCCATCTGAGTTGTTGCTCTTCATTTGTCTTCAACTTGTGGGACACTGATCTGGGACGGATCCAACTCGGCTGCATTTGTCCATCATTGGATCCGAGCTCCAAGCTCCTCCCCTACCCATAATGCCCAGGTCTCTTTCCTCCCTTCAGATAGAGTATGCTTGACCACCATAGCATCCCAACCTGACACAATGCCTTACCCCTTGGCACAATAAACCAGAAAGTATCACAAGAAATGACCACTTATGCCAAACGGCCATGTTTTTTCCAGCCAGACCATCACACAGCCCACATAAGGCAGGGGAAAGGAGGGAGGGACGGTTGAAGACAAATGAAGAGCAACACCTCAGATGGAACATTATGGTGAGTATATAACTTCTTTATCTGAAGTCATCTTCATTTGCTCTTCAACCTGTGCAACAGAGTCCCCAGCTACCAAACACCTGGGAGGCCCTCATGGAAGGATATTCTGTAACATGGCCGAGCCAAAGGATGCCCCCCTTCTGGAGAGGAAATTCAACTTGTAATGGGAGATGAAAGCATGAAGATAACCAGGTAGCCGCAGAGCAAATGTCATCCAAGGAAACTCTGGACCAAAAGGCAGCTGAAGTAGCCATAGATCTAGTAGAATGCGCTTTAACTTCACGTGGGAGAGGCAATCCTTTGGTTGAATATGCCAAGAGTATACATCGAGAAATCTGGCGAGCAATGGTGATCTTTGATACAGGTTTCCCTAAAAAGGGCTTAGAGTAGTAAATGAAAAGTTGACAGGACTTGTGAAAGGCCTTTGTTCTGTGCAAGTGAAAACGTAATTGTCTATGAACATCCA
This sequence comes from Protopterus annectens, assembly GCF_019279795.1. Classification (NCBI taxonomy): domain Eukaryota; kingdom Metazoa; phylum Chordata; order Ceratodontiformes; family Protopteridae; genus Protopterus; species Protopterus annectens. Next base: position 463,325,194 of record NC_056748.1, read on the forward strand.
GAAGGTGCAATTTATACTCTCCCTTATTCTGAACGTTCAGAAAGAAGACAGGGAGATTGATAACCTGAATAATGTTTGATTCTGAGGCCACTTTCGGCAGAAAGGAAGGATTAGTGTGAAAAGATACCCTGTCTTTATGGAAGATCATGTAAGTAGGCTTAATCGATAAGGCCTGAAGCTCCGACACTCTTAGCTGAAGTAATAACAATCAGAAAGGCCGTCTTCCAAGACAGAAACTGAAGATCCACTAAACAACGGGTTCAAAGGGGGAGGAAACCAAGGCTTGAAGAACAAAGTAAGGTCCCAGGGAGGTGTAGTGCTCCTTGATTGGTGGCCTGTGAAGAAAAGTACCCTTAAGAAAAGCTTTACAGAGCTTAGAAGAGGCTACAGAATCTGAATTATCCCCTATGTGGAAGTTAGAAATAGCCACCAGCTGAACTTTAACTGTACAGAAGCTGGCACCCTGTTGAAAAATACCTGCCAGAAACTCTAAGATAACAGGCAGCGGAGGAGTGAAGGGATCCGAATCACGCTGACATGCCCAAATTAAGAAACGTTTCCACTTACTCGAATAAACCTTCCTTGTGGAAGATTTATGAGTAACTACCAAAATCTTCTTAACCGGAGAAGATAGCCTGGGAGTCCTAACTATCATGGGAACTGGAGCAGCCAAGCGGTGAGCTTCAGACTGGCCAGATCTGGATGTGGAATCCCCTGAGGGATGTAAAATTAGATCCGGACCGGATCAAACATCCAGGGAGGACACACTACAGCAGACCACAGAGAAGGGACCCACACTTGGCAAGGCCAGAAGGGGACAATGAGGATGATGGAGCTCCCCAGCCGTTGCGCTTTCTGAATGAGCTATGGGATAAGGGAAAGTGGAGGATAAGCATAGAGAAGACTGGAGGGCCAAGCATGAACCAGAGCATCACTGTGGGACTCCCCTGGAGGGGGGGGGGGGTTCAGAGCGAAGAACTCACTGCACTTCACGTTGGAAGGAGAGGCGAAGAGATCGCAGCAAGGCTGACCCCACTTTAGAAAGATCTGTTTCTCTACTGAAGGATTCAGTGACCACTTGTAAGGCATCAGGATAGACCTGTTGAGCCTGTCTGCAAGAATGTTGGACCTCGCCAAAATGTGCGTGGCCACCAGAAAATGGCTGGTGGAGATTGCCCACTCACACAATCTCATGGCTTCGCTGAAAAGGGGATACGACCTAGTTCCCCCTGTTTTGCTGATGTACCAGACTACCAACATATTGTTTCACTGGATGGCAATCGTCCCTAGGGGAAAATGGGCATGAAGAGCTTGTAACACCAATAACACTGCCCTCATTTCCAGGACGTTGATATGCAACTCAGTCTCCTGGGAAGACCACATGCCTTGAACTGTCCTTCCCAAGCAATGCCTCCCCACCTGAGTAGGGAGGCATCCGTGGTCACCATGGTCAAAGGGATGGGAAGAATAAACGGGCAACTATGAAGAAGGTCCAGGGACTGAATCAACCAGAGAAGAGAATCCCTGCATGCTCATGACAGACAAACAGGATGCGACAATGGTAGATCTATAAATGACCACTGGACCGCCAGAGTCCATTGGAGCACCCTGTGTAACCGAGCTGTGGGTACGAGGGTGATCGTGGCCCTCCATGGATCCAAATGCCCTTAAGACAAATTCCGCTGGGGAGATGGAACTTGAAGAATGTGCACAACATGATGTTGGAGGAACTGAAATCTGTCTGGTGTCAGGAAAACTTGGTCTGAATGGTATCTAACCAGGTTCCAATGAAATCCAGAACTTAAACCAGTTCTAACAGGGATTTTTTGAGATTTAACTATTGGGCGGTCTGGATAATGAAATCCCTGGCTTGGCAGACTAGATGCCTGGAGGGAGTGGAAAGGAGCCAATCGTCCAGGTAGGGGAAGACCTGGAAGCCCTGCAGCCGCAGGTAATCTGCTACCACCATCACTTTGGTGAACATCCTAGGGGTTTGGTGAGACCAAAGGGTAGTGCTCTGAAATGGTAATGACTGGTCCCCAGCTGGAAGTGGAGGAACCTCAGAGCGAGTCTGTCCATTTTGACATGATAGTATGTGTCTTGAAGGTCCATTGAGCATATCCAGTCATTTGCCTGCAGGAAGGGCAGGATGGACTGGAGTGTGACCATCCAGAATTTCGTTTTCGCAATTTATAGGTTTAGGGTATTGAGATCCAGAATTGGTTGCAAGTCAATTCAGGCACTAAAAAGAACCTGGAATAAATGCCTAATCTGGACTGGTCTGGGGGGATGGGCTGGATGACTAATTTTTCGAGCAGCTTGGAAATTTCCAGTGCTGCATCTTCCCTTTGTGTGGGTGGGATGTCTGGAAGGTGCTTGAGAGGAGGATGTGTTTGAGAGAATGGGACTGAATATCCTCCGGATATGAATCGCAACACCAAATGATCTTCTGTTATAGACTCTCAGGCTGTTAGGTGAAGAGTGAGTTGACCCCCGGATGCCTCCAGAGACGAGCAGCCAGGCAACCCTTCAGGGCTACTGTGCGGGCCTGTCCAGGAAGGAATCCTGAGACCCATGGTTCCTCGGACTCAATCTGCCATGAGGGCGCCTTCTGTCAAATCCCCCACTGCCTCTGGGAGAAGACAATTCCTATGCATCCTGGGAATAACCCTGAGACTTCCCGAACTGCATCTTATCGACTCCTTGTTGATTCCCAGAAAAGGTTTGCTGAGGAGTTGAGAAGTGGATTCTGATGGCAGACAAGGTCTTCCAGTCCTTCTTGCTCTGGACCAAAGTGTCAAGTACCATCTTTCCAAACAGACTGGAACCACCATACAGGGTGTTTGTAAAAGGTGCCTTGAAGGGCTCAGAAAAGTGACAAAGTCAGAGTCAGGCATGACACCTAATGGCAACGCCCGTTCCAGCCACTCTAGCGGTGCCTTCACTCATATGTGATAGAAGCCACATAGAGGTACTGGAGATAGAAGTGAGGGTGACCATTTGGGAGGAAAATATCTTTTTCTCCACTGTCATGGATCCTGGGACAGAACCAGTGACCTCCTTAACCAGGTCACTCTGGAGCCTTATGATGTGTGCCATATAGTTCAGCGCATGTACAGAGAACTTTTCTGAAGCATAAACCCGCTTTCCAAAATGGTCCATGGTCCTAGACTCTCAGTCTCTGGGATGGACCGTGGAGCTCTCCTGTGTTAATTCCTTCTTAGTAGCTGCCGCCACCACCATGGCATCAACAGGGGATCCCTTAAACCAATGAGGTTTATCAGAAGGGGCACTTAGGACCTTGTAGGGGCATTTGGGTATGGACTCCACCATATCTTGCTCCTTCCATACCTGAGATGTAATAAGATCCACCAGGGGATCTGCGGGAGAGGATACCCAGGATGTAGAGGGCCTGCATCAAATGCCTCCATGAGCATCGACTCGTCAAGGCCATGTTTTTGGTAAGACCACCCCCACGCTAATGAAGGATCTTCATGATGTCTCCAAATGAGACATGCTCTGGGGTGATCGGGGTGAACCCTCCCCCTTCCTACAATTCTGTGTCCTCAGTGAGAGACTCCAGAGGGGAGTCCAAGTGTCTCCTTTTACACTTGCATTTTCAAGGAACCTCCTCTTGGGGGGTCTCTAGGGAGGACTTGAAAGCATTCAGCTGTTCCCATGGGGGAACTCCCTGGGGGAATCGGAGCTGAGCCTCCAGATGTGGAGACTCCAATTGGAAGGCTTGGCTCAGAAAAACTAAGCTGAAACCACCCCCTCGGATCTGTCGCTGAGGCTATGGCTCCAACAGCTGGACGGCTCCAAGCTCGGAGCTGACCAGCTCAAGGCAATGGTCAGTGTCAAGGTATCTGGTACTGTCGGCACAGAACCCTCGATGCAGAGGGTCCTCGGATCCAAGGGCTCTGAAACCAGTGGTCGGTTCGAGATGAAGGCAGACTGCATGCCCCCATCCCTGGAGGGGGCAGGCAAGACTCCCATCTGTATCTACATACAGATGAACCGCCGCATCATCCTGTCCACCTCGGCTACTGAGAGGCTGCGGTGGACCTAGCAGAAGAGGCCACCCACACTGGACTAGACAGACTGTGTGGTGAAGCTGACAATGGTTAACGGCTCTGAGACACCTCCAGCTCCGGGGAGAAGCAAGGGGAATGGAGCCGGGGAAACTTGAGCCAAGATCCGGAGAGATTTCGCTGGTGGCTTGGCACAGGAGTGGTCGGGGGAATTCTTCCTCAGCCTATCCTGGTGATTTCACTTCTCTCCGTCCCCGGTCCTCTTGGAAATGAATGGACACTAAAAGACAAAATAAACTGAGGGATAAATGAAAATACTACACGTTACTGTACAATGCATGCTTTTATAACTTGTTTTTTGAATAATTTCAGAATGGATTTCATCAAAAGTTAAACTTTTCATCTTTTCATATTAAATTATAGTTTCAGTATGCAATAATTTCCTGCTTATTGAAAAACACTGGGTTCTCCACTAAATGGGGTAAAAGTATATTAATAGTAATTTGAAAGCTCTAATCTGAACTTATATTTAAATATCAGCAAGAAGACATAAGTAATGATGATTAGTTTGAGTATGATATGGTGTGAACATTTTATTTAAAACAATGTACTAAAAGAAAGAAAATGTACAGATATGTTCTGTCATGGTTTTCTGTTAAATTTAAACATTTAAATAATCAACAGCAGTCTTACCAAATGTTGGGGAAATGGTTCAATAACATGTACTTAAAATAAAGGAGAGTTCAAATAAGCCCCATTTAAAGTGCCTTTTTTACACATATCGTGGCTACCCCAGCAAGATTTCAAGCCCTTTTAACTTTTCTCTTTCTTTTACTTCATTTTCCTGCCTGAAAGTGTTTCAAAAGTATTGTTCTTAATGGCACAAGCTTATCTGAGTTTCCACAGCAGCCTGGTTTCATTTTGAACAGCTCATGAGAAAGGAAGTGCTACATGACTTCTAACCCCTCCAGAAACAGGAAATGAAGAACTTTTGAATAGAACATTAAAATGGACATTACTGAAAGGTTTCGAAGACTTCTTTACATTAATCATTGAATTTAGATATGATTTTGTAAGTTAAAACATGTTTTTTATTTTATACACAATATTACTACTTCAGAGAAACAAAAGAAGCTTCTGTTTTAACGAAACTTGTGATAGGAACTGCAAGATATAAACCATACAATGCTGTTTTAAAAGGATTATGTGAAAACTTCATTAATAAGGTCGCCATACACTTGAAGTTAAAGAAACTTATTTTTGAAATCATAGAGCTTCCCCACCCCATTTTAAATAGCAACTTTAATATGTTTTAAAACAGCTGTAAAAATAAACTGCTGCACAATTTATTTTTCAAGCTGTTAGTACAGTGTCTGAATGAAAATAAATTTAAAAGTTTTTTTTTTTTTTTTTTTTTTTTTTTTAAGTAAACAGCATTCCAGCTTTATAACAGACACCTCAAAAGCCTAGCCTATATTAAGTCATGATGACTGCCAGACAGGGTTATGTATGTTTATACTTGCATGCTCACATTTGATTGTAACTATATGGAGAAGGTGAGGTTTAGATGCATACATGTATGCAGTCACATAGCTCTCTGGACAGAAATGTACAGTTCTGTATGTTAGTGTGGAGTTGAAGGGAGAGGGCACACAAACCTGAAATTCTTTGAAATCCCTTTGTACTATAGCTTGCATAAAAATGAATAACGTTTTAACCTACTGACAAACATATGTGATATAGCTGCCTATAATTGATTAAATGTAAGCACAGGTAATTAAATTAAGTTCATCTCACCAAGAGTTTAAATCTGGTTTTGTTTGTTTGCGTCTTTCGGCTTTTCCCGGTTAGGGGTCACCACAGCGGAACTCCGGTCCGCTAATGATTGGCAGTAGATTTTTACGTACTGGCTTGCCGGGCCTAACGCACAACCTTCAACGAAGGAACACCCATTCACGCATGTCACTACACAGAAGACGCTCTAACTGAGAATCGAACGGGCAACGTCTAACTGTGAGGCAACAACGCTACCGCAGCACCACCACCGTAAATTAGGTACACCCGGCTAATATTGTCAGTAATAAAGATAACAATTCAGATACTTTACATTGGTATGATTGATAACACTTTCATGAACAGCAAGCTTTTTATACACAATATATAGGAATGCTTAAGTTATCCCATATACCCAAAATAACAGTTCAGCAATAAATTATAATAGTCAAAGCAGTATAGTATATCTATGTATATATATAGTTATTAGTTATTTTGCAGATAGAATATTTTAAAGTCCTAGAATTAGGGGAATCATGTTTTAAGAAAGTAATGAATAACACAGTAGTAGGCAAGTAATATGAACACACAAAGATATGACAACTATTATAAGTAAAGTGGGTTCCTATCTCAAATGTGATTTTTTTTTTTTATAATATAATTGTCTAGTTCTCTGTTATGTCTGTTACAAGTACAACTTGTACAGTTAGAGTGCATATCTACATAAGCAGTAACAAAGATTTGTGATTAGACAGAGCTATGGGGTTGTTAGTGTGTGGTTAATATGAAATTTTTAACAAACCAAGATTTTTTATTTCCAAGTTAGAGGATAAAAATGTTTTTAACTTGGATTTCTTGACACTAGTTTTAGAATGTTTGTCCATAACAAGATGTACATGTTAGATCTGTATTCACTGTACTAAACCATTGTCCATTAGTTTAAAGCAGATATTGTCTTTGTGCAAGAAAAAAGAAGTTATGTCTTACCATAACTTTCCATCTCTGTTGTTCATCTTCATTCATTCATTACTGATGGGTTCGGTTCTGTCCTCGGAACAGAGTCGGCCTTATACCAAGCTCGCGCCAGCCAAAAACTCTTGAGCTAAGCTTTACCCATAGGGCCCTTCTCCCAGTTACCTCAGATTGAGTTTGACCATGACAAGAAAAGCAGAGGCTATATCTGAGCAAGTTCCCTAGAGTGACATTTGGACCCAGACAATCCCCCAGGAGCCTCTAGGAGGGGGGAAGGAGGATGGAACGTAATGAATGAATGAAGATGAACAACACAGACGGAACATTATGGTAAGACTTAACTTCTTTATCTGATGTTGCTAATCTTCATTCATTCCTTACTGATGGGACAGAGTCCCTAGCTACCTTATACGTCTTGGGTGGCCCCAATGGAAGAATATTCCTGAGCACCCTCAAAACAAAGGTAGCTCTTCCCCTGGAGACCAGATCCAATTTGTAATGAGAGATAAACGTATGGGGAGTAGCCCATGTTGCAGCTGCACAGATATCATCCATGGATGCCCACAAATGAAAAGCTATTGAAGTTGCCACAGATCTGGTGGAATGTGCTTTGATTCTGCCTGGTATAGGGGGGTTTTGAACATTGATATACTGGAGTATACAGTCTCTTAGCCATTTGGATAGAGTCACTTTGGAAATAGCTTTCCCCAATTTTGGGCATGAAAAGGATACAAAACACTGGTCTGATTTGTGAATTTCCTTCGTTCTGTCAAGATAAAATCTCAATTGCCTATGTACATCTAACAGGTGAAGGCAATATTCTCCTCTGTTTGAGAAATTCGGGAAGAAAACTGGTAGATCAATAGACTGGTTTACTGTGAAATCTTCCGACTCAGCAAAGCTCCTCGTGGTCCTGCAGAGTGGTGCTAGCAGCAGAGAGATGAAAACGAGTGACTGCTACCTGATTTAAGTACCTTTTTACTGCTTTTACCTTTGCAACTGTTTATTCTTGCCATAAAGCGAGTTGAAACTGCTCTTTTACTTAAAATAAGCTTGTTACTGCAATTATTATTACCTGCACTTTGAAATTGTCTTTCTGTTGAATTAACTGTTGAGGCTGCTCACTCAAGTGCACTTGCCTGTGTAAAGTATTTACTGTGCTTTTTCTGCTATCTGCCTAAAAAGAAAAAATATATATATATCCTTGTTTCCTGCCTTTTCTGAGCTAGAATAGTCCCTAATACAGGTTTTGCTGTATTCTGGACTTTAGAGCAGTTCCTGTGTTGCCCATATCCTTACTTGGATAGGAGGAAGCTTCTCTGTTCACCAGTGGGAGTGGGGAGCTTTGAGCAGCCTATCTGTCCCTGGAGGAGTGGTCTCAGCCCAGACACTTGTTTATTGGCCGTTTTGGGCCAATTCCTAGCTCTTTCAAGTCCCCTGCTTAAATACCCGCTTTGGCACAGTTTTTGTGCTTGTTCTGACTCAGCAAAGTTCCTCGTGGTCCTGCAGAGTGGTGCTAGCAGCAGAGAGACGAAAAAGAGTTACTGCTACCTGATTTAAGTACCTTTTTACTGCTTTTACCTTTGCAACTGTTTATTCTTGCCGAAAAGTGAGTTGAAACTGCTCTTTTGCTTAAAATAAGCTTGTTACTGCAATTATTATTACCTGCACTTTGAAACTATCTTTTTCTGATGAATTAACTGTTGAGGCTGCTCACTCAAGTGCACTAGCCTGTGTAAAGTATTTTCTGTGCTTTTTCTGATATCTGCCTAAAAAAGAAAAAAAAATCCTTGTTTCCCGCCCTTTTCTGAGCTAGCATAGTCCATAATACAGGTTTTGCTGTATTCTGGACTTTAGAGCAGTTCTTGTGTTGCCCATATCCTTACTTGGATAGGAGGAAGCTTCTCTGTTCACCAGTGGGAGTGGGGAGCTTTGAGCAGCCTATCCATCCCTGGAGGAGTGGTCTCAGCCCAGAAACTTCCTGTTTATTGGCCGTTTTGTGCTAATTCCTAGCTCTTTCAAGTCCCCTGCTTAAAAACCCGCTTTTGCACAGTTTTTGCGCTTGTTCTGACTCAGCAAAGCTCCTCGTGGTGCTAGCAGCAGAGAGACAAAAAAGAGTGACTGCTACCTGATTTAAGTACCTTTTTACTGCTTTTACCTTTGCGACTGTTTATTCTCACCGAAAGGCGAGCTGAAACTGCTCTTTTGCTTAAAATAAGCTTGTTACTGCAATTATTATTACCTGCACTTTGAAATTGTCTTTTTCTGTTGAATTAACTGTTGAGGCTGCTCACTCAAGTGCGTTAGCCTGTGTAAAGTATTTACTGTGCTTTTTCGGAAATCTGCCTAAAAAAGAAAAAAATATATATCCTTGTTTCTTGCCTTTTCTGAGCTAGAATAGTCCGTAATACAGGTTTTGCTGTATTCTGGACTTTAGAGCAGTTCCTGTGTTGCCCATATCCTTACTTGGATAGGAAGAAGCTTCTCTGTTCACCAGTGGGAGTGGGGAGCTTTGAGCAGCCTATCTGTCCCTGGAGGAGTGGTCTCAGCCCAGAAACTTGTTGTTTATTGGCCGTTTTGGGCTAATTCCTAGCTCTTTCAAGTCCCCGGCTTAAAAACCCGCTTTAGTGCGGTTTTGCACGATTCTGCGCATAGCGCAACAGTGGTCCCACTCCACACAGGTGGTGCCACAATGGACCCCAGAAACTATTGCCCTATAAGCCTGACTAGCCTGATCTGCAAAGCTATGGAGCATATCATCATGGAACTCAAACAAAGACATTGGGAACCTCCAAACACTGGATCCCACCCAATTCGGCTTTGTTAAGGGCAAATCTTGCCTCTTGAACCTGGTCGACTTTTTTGAAATAGTCACCGAGGCAATAGATGAAGGGAAGGTAGTCCACACAGCCTACCTGGACCTCGCAAAAGCCTTTGACACAATACCCCATTCGGGCATCATAAATAAGCTCACCAGCTTAAATATCAACCCCTATGTCACAACATTGGTTGCAAACTGGCTCAGGGATAGAACCCACATGGTCAGAATTGCAGGTGCCATGTCAGACTCTAAACCAGTTACAAGTGGCGTCCCACAAGGCTCAGTCCTGGCACCTCTCCTGTTCGGTGTATATTTCTCGGAGGTACAGGCTAACACGGGAAGACTATGGCTGACCAAGTTTGCAGATGACTGCAAACTGGGTGCCATAATCGACTCGCCGACTGACACAAGCATCCTCCAAAAGGGTCTCACAGAGACGGATAACTGGTGCCAGAGCCATGGCCTAAAGCTAAATGCCAAAGTGCATAGTCATCCCCTTTGGGAAAAACAAAGTGCCCACAAACTACCACATAAGTGGAAAACCATTGAGTACGAAAGAAGTAATTAGGGATTTGGGGACCCAAGTAGATAGCAATCTCTCCTTTGACAATCACATTGCCAAAGTGATTAGAAAGACCTTCTATATAGCCCACCTCATCACGAAAGGGTTCACATCTAGATCAAGAGAAGTCATTGTGCCTCTCTACTCATCAGGCCCATAATTGAGTACAATGCCCCATTTGGGATGTACCTTACTCGACACCTGCAGCAACTGGAAAGACCCCAAAAGTACCTCACCAAGAGGATTAAGGGGCTCAAACAGATGCCCTACGCAGTTAGGCTAAAGAAACTCCAGCTCTACTCAGTTGCTTACCGCCTACTCAGAGGCGATATGTGCCTGACGTATAAAGCCATGTCCAACCCAGATTTAATGGACATGCTCCACCTCAGGAAATCCAAATCCCTTAGAGATGCACGCTCCAGAGACTTAAACCTCAGCACAGAAATAAATAGTACATGCTGGAGGGACAGATTCATATCCCAGAGGCTCTCTTCACTCTGGAACAAAATCCCAATCCATGTTAGGCAGAGCCCCTCAATGACCCTCTTCAAGAGGAATCTTGATGAGTGGATGGGAGATCGTAGGTTTACCCCGGGGATCTCTTCTGTGTCCCTACTAGACAGAGGCACAGTAAACTAACCTTAAAAGGGCTATCTTCTGTGACCTACTATACAGAGGCACAGTCGAAAAATCTAAAAGGGTGGCGAAAGCCAAACATACTTTAGCTAGGCTTGTAAATGCCCTAGGGCAGATAGCCTAGTATCAACCTATGAAACAACTTTGGATAGAAAGTAGGGGTTTGTCTGTAGTGGTACTCTGTCCTTATGAAAAATTATATAGGGGCATTTAATACATAAAGCCTGAAGCTCAGAGATACGTCTAGCTGAGGTAATGGCCACAAGGAATAAGGACTTCCAGGACAAGAACCTGATATCACAGGTAGCAGCAGGTTCGAAAGGGAGTTGCGTTAAAGCCTAAAGAACTACTCCATGGCTCTGTGGGTTCCTTAAGGGGATATGAGAAATCCCTCGCAAACACGATGGGAAATTAAAGGATAGTCCTTAAAACCATTATGAAAATTGGAGATGGCAGCTAAGTGAAGAAGGATGGTTAATGCTGCAGCATCCGCTTTGAAAAGAAATTGACAAATAGTCCAAAACTGTAGTAACTGGAGCTGAATACGGATCAAGTTTTCTTTGCTCAGACCATATTAAGAATCTTCTCCATTTACTACGGTAATTTTTTCTGGTGGATTGATTATGCGAAGCCAGAATAATGTCATGGACTGGGGAAGAATCATTGTTCTGCCTGGCAGTTACTGGAAGTGGAGAAACCAAGCAGTCAGTTTGAGACTGGCTATGTTCGGATGAATCAGCTCTTGCGGTAAGGGATCAGATCTTGAGTTGGATCCAGGATCCATAGCTTGTCTATCAGGTGAGGCTAACGGAAGGGGAACCATACTTAGCGAGGTCAATAGGGTGCAATATTTTGGGATTAGGGGAAGAGCCCATAAGTGTATAGAAGTCCGGTGGGCCAATCGTGAATCAGAGCGTCCCTCGGGGACTCTCCCTGTGGGGGGATCAGGGCAAAATAGTTGCTGCACTTGTGGCTTGTAGGGGAGGAGAAAAGATCGCAGCAAGGCTGGTCCCAATGGCTGAAGATCTTCGCCGTTATGGTTTGACTGAGGGACCACTCGTGAGGCAGAAGTATACATCTGCTCAGTTTGTCCGCAATTATTTTGGAATCCCAGGGAATGTGCGTTGTGATCAGAAAGCGGTTGGAAGCTATTACCCATTGCCACTCTCATGGCCTCTCAGCACAATGGGTAGGACTTAGTTCCGCCTTGTTTGTTGATATACCAGACAACTGCCATGTTGTCTGACAGAATGGCAATTGTTCAGACAGGAGGGCAGAGTGAAACTCTTGCAATGCTAGAGGTACTGCCCTCAGTTCTAGTACACTGATATGTAGATTGGCCTCTATGGGCGACCACGTGCCTTGGACCGTCATTCCCTGAAAATGCCCCCCCCCCAATCAGGGAAGCATCTGTGGTCACAGTGGCCTTGGGCTGAGGAGGGGAAAAAGGTAGACTCCAACGATTTGCATCTGGCTTCATCCACCAAAGGTCTTTTCTGCACCGTTCTTTTATCTGTATTTGGTAAGATAATGGATGATGATTCGGGTAATACTGAGACAAAAGAAGCCACTGAAGGAGTCTCATGTGTAATCTCACAAGTGGGATAATGGTGATTGCCTCAGCCATTGAACCTAGAAGTTGAAGGACCTCTCAAGCTGAGGCCATTTCTGACAGAGTATCACTCGGAGTTGAGCCCTTGTTCTTTGCAATCTGTGATCTGTAAGAAACACTTGGCAAGATTGTGTATTGAAAGCTGCTCCTATGAAGTGTAAACTCTGAGTAGCGGTCAGGCTGCTTTTCTCCCAAATTATAGAGATTCCCAAGACTTTTGTCAATGTCAGGGTGTAGTTTAGGGCTTTTTCCAGGAGATACTTGGTGGGGGCGGTGAGGAGCCAATCGTCTAAGTATGGAAACACTCAAAATCCTTGTAGTCTTAAATGAGCTGTAACTCTGGGGGCTGTAGAGAGTGTCCGAAGGGCAGAACCCGGAATTAGTAATGATTGGCTCCTAGCCGGAAGCGAAGGAACCTTCTGGAGTGCTTGTCCATTTTTATGTGGTAATACACATCCTGAAGGTCCATAGAGCACATCCAATCGTCCTTTTCTAAGAATGGAAAAATGGACTGAACCGTGACCATACGGAATTTTGTTTGGGTGATATACTTGCTCAGAACACTGAGATCCAAAATTGGCCTCCAGTCTCCTGTCTTTTTTGGCACTAAAAAGAATCTTGAGTAGAACCCAGATCCTATTTGGTCTGATGGGACTGTTTGGATGACTCTCTTTTTGACACAGCTTTTCTATTTCTATGGCTGCTGATTCCCTTTGACTGGGTGGAACATCGGGAATACGTTTTTGTGGATTTGGGAAGGAGTTCAGTGGAATTCGGTAGCCTCTGGTGATTATCCTCTGCACCCAAGTATCTGTGGTTATGCAATGCCAGGCTGTTTGGTGCAGGGAAAAAGGTCCTCCCGACTGCTTCCAGAGGAAAGCAATTGGGCCACTCTTCAGGAGCACTGATAGGGCTGTCTGGAGAAAGAATCTCTGGACCCCTTATTACGCAGGCCCCCTCTGCCTCTGTAGGGGCGTCTTCCACTAAAGTTACCCCCTCTGCTTCTGGGGGAAAACTCACCACGTGTCACAAAAAGGTCCCTGAGACTTTTTGTGCCACATTTTCCCACTCTGCTAGTTCCCTGAATAAGGACGCTGGGGGGGTGGAGAAACGTACACCTATGGCAGACAGGGTTTTTCCATCCTTCTCACACCTGGCCAACGTGTCTTTCACTTTAAGGCCGATGCTTCCACAGGAGCATTAAGGAAGATTTAAGGGGATCTGCGAAATCACACAGGTGCATCCAGGCATGGTGTCTCATGACTATGCCTGAACCCGCAGCTCTAGCCTCCCCTTTGGTTACATGGGATATTAACTGCATGGATGAGTTAGATACAGATTAAACAGACAAGACAAGTCCCACACAGATTCCAGGGTCACTAGCTGCGAGGCAACTTTGTTGTGTACCTCGTCAGACACTTGTCCTGCCAAGGTTCCCGATAGTTCAAGGACCTAATGACGAAGGTTGATGATGCAAACACTTTCTTCCCTAGTCGGTCCACCGCCCGGGACTTCCTGTTAGGTGGGTGGACCATCTGGTTCTCCTCTGCAAGCTCCTTTTTCATGGCAGCCGCTACCACCACAGCATCCACTGTAAGGCCCTTAGACCAGTGAGGGTTCTCTTCTGCGGGGTGATAAAATTTTATCTGGTTTCTTCGGCATAGGTTCGACAGTGTTGGGATTGTTCCAAGCCCTCTGCACTACTAGCTGCATCAGATTGTTTGTAGGTGGGGTCACCCAAGAGGTAGAGGGTCGAGCACGAAAAGCCTGCAGAAAGACAGATTCCTCGGAGGAAGGGTTGGAGGGCTTCCAATCACCCCTCTGTTTTAAGTTTTCTAGGATGTCTCCAAAGGAGACATCTTCAGGGGGTGACCATGGGGGACCCTTCCATTTCATCGTAGTCTGTGAGAGACTCAGTGAGAGACTCCTTGGGGGAATCAATGTGCTTCCTTTTGCACGATTTCTTCTTAGGTCCTTCTTCAGGGGGGTTTCTGTAGAGGACTCGGAAGAGGGGGCACCCTGCAATAGGGTCTTTTGAGGCTTTTGTGCTCAATGTCCCATAACGGTGGCTTGCATCAGTTGCGACCGAGAGGGAAGAGCCCAACGTCGACTGTTTGCCAGCAGTGGCAAGTGCCCTCTCCATCGATTGGAAGGCAGGTCCACCTGAAGAGGGATGGGAGCCTGGAAAGTAATACTAATACAGCTGCAGTCATAACAGATGAGTTCTCCTGCCGTCAGGCGGGTCCTCGGTCGGCCGAATTCCAAAGTCTAGGTCCGGCGTCGGTTGTCGTCGCTTCTTTCCTGACGTCAGTGCGACAGGGGTATAAAAGAACCAGCCGACGCCATTTTCTTCAGTTTTTCTTGCCTCAGATGTCAGGTGCCCCCAGAAGGAAGGCAATACATAAATTTATGTAATAATGCAGTGCAATATAATCAAAAAACAGTAGTTGCAAGCAAATACACCATAAATGAATACCCCAATCAGGTTGTATGAGGAGGTGTTTGCCAATAGGCCTGTCCCAAGAGGGGAAGGAGGGTGGGAAACCTGGACTGCAGCTGTATTAGCACTCGAACATCTACATTTATGGTAGGTACAAAACTGTACTATGTTCATCGTGCATACAGCTGCAGTCATAACAGATGGGTAGAATCCCAAAGCTAAAAAAGGGGTGGTAGGCACTAGGTGAAACTAGGAGGAGCCAGGATGCCCTGCAAGACTGCAGTGGCAAAGCCTGCTCTAGTTTTGGAGTATAATGGTAGGTGGTAGTGCTTGGAGAAGGTATGCACAGAACTCCAAGTGACTGCTTCCAAAATATCTTTGGTAGGAACTCCTCTGAGGAAAGCTGCAGAGGTAGCTGTGGCCCTTGTGGAGTGAGATCTGATGCCTGCAGGTACAGTTTTTCCATGAAAAGAGTAACAAAAGCGTATGCAGTGGGCTATCCATTTTGAGATTGTCTGTTTGGAAATTGGCTTCCCTTGAGCTCCTATAGCATAGGACACAAAGAGTTGTTCTGATTTTCTGAAAGGCTTTGTTCTGTCCAAATAATAATGCAGCTGTCTGTGGATGTCCAAGGAATGTAGTAGTCTCTCCCCCTTTGTTTTGAGGATTAGGGTAAAAGGTAGGTAAGTGGATAGCCTGATTCAAAGCTACCCTGGATAACACCTTTGGCATAAAGGACAGATTGGTTCATAAGGAAACTCTGTCCATTATGGAAAATGATGAAAGGATGCACAGCCATGAGGGCTTGTAGTTACGATACCCTGCGAGCTGAGGTGATAGCCAGAAGGAAGGCTGTTTTCCAGGATAAATATTGCAAATCTGTTGAGGCAGCTGGCTCAAAAGGAGGCAAGGTCAGCTTTTCTAGAATGAAATTGAGGTCCCAAGCAGGTATTGGTTGTTTCCTTGGGGGTTTTATATTCTTAGCCCCTCTGAGGAACTGTCTTAAGAGGGGGAGAGAGAATAAAGGAGGATCAGTGTTGAATTCTGCAGAAATGGCTGAGGCATGGATTTTGATGGAGGAGAATGAAAGTCCATTGCTTAGCAGCTCAGCTAGATACTGTAATATTTGAGGTAAATTCAGTATTCCAGGATTCTGGCCCTTTTTCTCATTCCAGGCACAAAACCGTTTCCATTTTGCAGAGTAAGCTTTCCTAGTAGAAGGCCTTCTGGCCTCCAAAATGACATCCTGCACCTCCTTGGAGAGTAGGGTCTGTTGTGAAGTTAAGGAATCTTCCATGCGGCCAGACTGAGTGTTTTCAGCTAACTGTGAAGAGTTTTGAAGCTGTGCTGAGTCAGACGAAGAGGCATTAGAGGTAGGGTCCATGGTGGGGAATGAGTCAGGCTCCTCAGGAGTGGGTACCAGTGCTGTCTTGGCCAGTCTGGAGCAATGAGAATCATCTTTGGTCTGTCTGCTCTGGTTTTTAATAGAACTTTGGGCAGCAGAGGAAGAGGTGGAAAGGCATAAACTGTCATTATTGTCCAACTGAAAGAGAGAGCGTCCACTCTCCAGGCCTGTGGATGAAAAGTCCTTGAGCAGAATTTTGTCAATTGGTGATTTTTGTGGGAGGCAAAGAGATCTATGTCTGGCCTTCCCCATGCTTGAATTATCTCTGTAAAAACTTACGGATGCAACTTCCATTCGTGTGGATCTGTCATATTTCTGCTTAGGTTGTCTGCCAGCGTGTTTTCCTTGCCTGGCAAGTACTGTGCTTGAAGTTCGATTTGTAATTCCAGAGCCATGTTCCAAAGTGACATGGCCAGCCTGCATAGGGGGTATGAATGGGTTCCTCCCTGTTTGTTTATGTACCACATTACTGTGGTGTTGTCTGTCCTTATCAATAGTTGACCTGGATGCAGAAGGTCTTTGAAAGCTATAATGGCATTTATTACTGCTAGCATTTCCTTTTGATTGATGTGTAGGTGCTTTTCTTTTTGGGACCATTTGCCCTGAATGCACCGAACTGTCATGTGCACCCCCCAGGCGTAGTCCGAGGCGTCTGTTGTGATGACTTGATTTGCTTGAGGCTTGCAGAATGGGAGACCTGTGTTTCTTTGGCATGCTTGAGCCCACCACAGAAATTCCTTTTGAAGACATGTGGATCAGTGGTATTATTGTTTCCAAACTGTGGCTGTGTTGAGACCATAGGTTTTTCAGGTACCATTGAAGTTTCCTCATATGCAGCTTTGCACATGGGATTAATAGGATGCAAGATGCCATGAATCTCAGAGCCTGCAGGATTTTTCTTGCAGTCAGCCTGGTGAAATTTGCTAGTTTTCTGAAGTATTGAGTTAGTTGCCCCTGTTTCTCTGGCGTGAGGTAGGTCATCTGGGTGTTTGTGTCCAAGTTAGCACCCAGGAAAATTATTTTTGAGAGGGTATTAGCCTTGATTTCTTTTTGTTGACTGCGTATCCCAGAGAATTCAACAACATTATTACAAGAGCCAGATGTTTCAGAAGTATATGTTTGCTGTCTGCTTGGATCAGGCAGTCATCCAAATATGGGTATATTTGTATCCCTTGAAGTCTGCAGTAGGCAATTACTAATGCCAGGCATTTCGCGAATACTCTGGGCGCAGTAGATAAGCCAAAGGGCAATGCAGAGAATTGATAATGGGTTGAACCTGCAAGAAATCTGAGGTATCTTCTGCAATCTTGTCTGACTGGGACATGCAGGAATGCCTCCTTGAGGTCCAATGTTACCAGCCAAGACTCCTTGCCCAGCATAGGAAGAAGCGGCTGTAATGTGAGCATCTTGAATTTTGGCACAAATAAAAATGTGTTTAGAATGGATAGGTCCAAAACAGGTCTCCAATCTTTTCCCTTCCTTGGTACCAGGAATAGTCTGGAATAAAAACCTTGACCTTGTTCTTGTGTAGGTACCTCTTGAATAGCTTTCATGTCCATGAGATCTGAAATTTGTCTTTGTGCCTCTGCCCTTTGATTGTGTGGCAGGTTTGGCATGCCTCTTATTTTTGGAAGGGTGTGAAAATGGAATCTGTAGCCTCTGTTTATAATGTCCAGGATCCATTTGTCTTTTGTGACAATATGCCAATTTTTCAAAAATAATGCCAGTTTTCCGCCTAAGGGTGCTGCCATTTGAGCCTTGCTTGGCATGCAAAGGGGAAAGTCATTGGGTTTGCTTTCTGAATGGCTGTGAACTATCCTCACCACCCCTTTGTGTAGGAGCTTGCCATTGTCTGCCTCTAAACGATCCTTGAGATTGCCCTCTGCCCCTCGGGCGCCTGTATCTACCTCTTTGGGGTCTGTCTGTGGCTGGAAAGGACCAATTTTTGGAAGGCCAATTTCTACTGAAACGTGGAGGCTGTACCTGTAGGAAATCTTTCACTGTTTGCATTGATTTAGCCTTTTCCTCCATTTTCTTTAATACCTCCCCAGCTTTAACACCAAATAATACATATTTTTGTAGAGGGGCATCTAGTAATTTAGCTTTGACATGATCTGGTAAGGTTTGCTCCTTGAGCCAGGCATGTCTACATATGACTGATCCTGTAACAGCAGCTCTACACGAGGCCTCTAGAGCATCAAAACCACATTGCAAGGTATGTTTACCCACTTGCTCTGCACTATGCATCAAATCCTGCAACTCCTTCAAGTCTGGTTGTTCAGGTTGTGACATTTTGCTTCTCAACTGTGATAACAGAATCTGTTGGTACTTTAACATATGGAACTGGCAGTTTAATACCCTCATGGTTAAGGTGGCCGAGGTGTATACCTTTTTTCCCCACCTTTCTAAAGCTCTGGAATCTCTCTCTGAAGGTAATGGATTTTTAGCAGTGGAGGCCTTAATTCTCTTGGGGCCCTGTGAGATAGTTTCTGGGTCAGCCGCATGGCTTTTGTATAAGAATTGGTGTGAGTCAGGAACCCGGCAGTACCTGTCAGGCTTGACTGGGGCTGGAGGTAAAGAGTCTGGGTTAAGGCAGGCCTCCAAATACACATCATCTAGAATGTCTAAGACAGGAGGTATAGCCAGAGGCCTGTGCTGAGGGAGCAAGAGAAAATCCCCAAGCCTTTTCTTGGAGTCTGAGTACTCTTGGCCTTCCCAGTGGAAGTGTTCCTTCAAGGTATGCATGGTTTCCCCAAAAGAGTAATCCTCAGGGGGGGGAAGACAGAGGGAATGGACTCCTCTGCATCAGAATCTTCAAAAGGGGAGTATGAATGTTACTGTTCATCAGAGTGCTCTGAAATAATGGAGGCCTGGTCTGAGGAGGGGGATTCTTCCTCCACTCTGGGCCTTTTGTCGGGGGGGGGGGTTGAGAACCCCTGATAAGAGTAATCAAATCCTCAGCCATTTTGAGCATCTGTTTTTTAGGCATGGGGCCTGGAGAAGGGCCCTGTGGAGCTTGTCTCTTAGAATGCATGGCTGCTTTAGACTTAGTGAAAGCCTTGATGGACAAAGAAGAGGAAGGCCTGAAGACACCTTGAGAGGTGGCAGACCTGTCTAAACTCTGAGTTTCACCGCCTACAGTGGCTTCGGTATCGGTAGTTGGGGTGTGGGCCGAGGAGCCTGCGACCTCGGGTACAGTAGACACCGCCAATGAAATGTCGTCGGTACTCAGGGGCTGCATAGGCGCCTCACTGAAAACCGGACCACCTGTAATCGGCTTTGGCGTGGTGTCGGTAGAAGCCGCGGATCTCGTGTGTCAGTCCTTATCTTTGCATCTTTTACTCAAAACAGGAGTCGGAGAATCCGACGACATAATGTAATTAAATTTTTTGCCAAAATAATGTTGGGCGAACTCCGCCCGACGCTTAATGGTGCGTCTGTTGAATGTAGCACAAAAACGACAGGCCAAGACGTCGTGGTCTGGGCCTAAGCAAGGAATGCAGAGGGAATGAAAATCCTTATGTGGTATTTGCTTCCCACAAGAAATACAATTATTAACTTTGTCTGACATCGGTCAGAGGCAAGAAAAGTTTCCCCAACAGGGTACTTAGCTTTCAAGAAGACTTCGGTTGCAAAATTTTCGTAATTTCAGGAGCTGGCCGACCGGCTTCTGCTTCGGGCACCGCGCGGCAAGAAAGACTGAAGAAAATGGCATCGGCTGGTTCTTTTATACTCCTGTCGCACTGACGTCAGGGAAGAAGCGACGACAACCGACGCCGGACCTAGACTTTGGAATTCGGCCGACCGAGGACCCGCCTGACGGCAGGAGAACCCATCTGTTATGACTGCAGCTGTATGCATGATGAACATCAGAGAACTACAACCTGGGAACAGTGGTCACATCCTGCTCCAGCGAACCAGTCCCAAACAATGGAGTCTCAAGGGAAGTCAGTACCATGAGAGTCCATGGAACAGAGGACAGCGCCATAGAAAACATCGGAGCAGCTTCCAGAACCAGAAAAGTCACAGTCCAACCGCGATCTTGAGAAAGCCTCGGTTCCGACTGAACCGAAGGCCAAAGGGATGACTCCGAAACCATGGTGAGGTCCACCAGAGAGACCGTAGTCATGGGTACCGGAATAGAAGTCTGTTCCAGGGTCTTCAATGCATGCTCTGAGGGCAAAGGAGCACAGTCAGCTGGACTCCTTGGAGAAGTACCCACAACTCCTAAAGGGAGTGGGGGGGTTTGGATGGTGTAGTAATCCCTCTAGCCATAAGCAACTGATCAACAAGATGCACCACGTCAAGTTCCGACAGGCTCCTGGTTGATCTAGTGGATATTCCCAAGGGGGAGTCAAGGCCACTCTAGGAAAGGGCTAAACTGCTGCCCCAGAAAAAGGATCCACCTTTGCAGAATATTGGATTCGAGGCTCCAAAAGTACCGAAGTTTCGGTGGAGGCTTGAGAAAAGGGAGTCAGTTTTTCTGGGCTAGAAAAGGCTATAAATGGTGTCGCAGTTGCTGCTGAAGTTAAATCACTGGACGGCATTAAGGGAGACAAAATTTAGAGTTGCATTGTTGGTGCCATAGTGGTAATCGGCGCAGACGTCACAATTTTAGTAGGCGGTACCACAGAAGGTGCCATAGAGACTTAGGTTTCTCTGATTTTTCACTGGTGAAGATGGAACCAATTGCGATCTCTTTTTATGGGATTTGCATGGAGGGGGTGAACCCTCCTGCACAGAGATAGCCTCTGAAAAAGGCGTTTTAAGAAGGCCTTTCAAAATAAAAATTTGTTTCATCTCCGTTAAGGGTTCTAGAACTGAACCCTCGACAAATATCACAGGGAGGCTGGACAGATAATCGAGGTACATTCAGATAATATGCACAAAATGTGTGAGAATCAGAATTTGGCATCTTACGGCCGCACTGGTCACATTGTTTGAAACCAGAAGCTCCCTTTTTTCTGACATGGCTACAGAAATGCAGGCTAGAGAAAGAAAGATTTTTTTTAAAGAACTAAGACAGGAAGGAGAGGGAATACCAACAATGGTATTTGAGAAAATTACCACAAGGGTAAGGGAGAGGATATACCAACAATGGTATGTGAAGAAATACCTCAAAAAGGTAACAAAAGAGCAGTAGAGGGTTTTTAAGAAAGGGGGTAAACTAGCGACTAAATAGAAAGCTGAAAAGAGTTCTCAGAAATAGTCGAGAGCTGAGTTGACACGGCTTTTCAGGATCTCAGCAAACCAGATCTGAGGTAAGTGGGAGAAGGGCACTATGGGTAAAACTTAGCTCGAGAGTTTTTGGCTGGTGCGAGCTTGGTACAAGGCTGACTCAGTTCAGAAGACGGAACCAAATCCATCAGTAAGGAATGAATGAAGATGAACATCAAATCACATCTTTTTACTGAAGATTTAGACAGGTTGCAAATAAAGGACTATTTAATTCTAGTAAGTTCTTATTTTAGTTCAAAAAGAAAAGGTATTCTTATCCTTTGGAAGAAAACACTAGGTTTCCTAAAATAGTTGACACTTATTCTGTTAAGAATGGTATGCTGGGATTGGTGGCAATAGAAACAGATAAAAAAACATTACACTTTCATAAATACTTATTGGATTCCTGGAATAGGATCTAAAACAGTCAAGAAGTATCTAGATTATTATGACATTCTATTCAAAAGCAAATGCGGTGATAAAATACACTTAGTCTCCATTTATCACGTAAAGACATCACTAATGAAAAAAGAGTCAGACTATCTTCTACAGCAAAACATTTAAATCCATATATAGGTTTAATGATTATTTCAGGCTCCACTACGTCTCCTCTTCAGTTTTTACCTTGAAACTAGTCTAACTCTCAACCTAAGCACTCAAAAAGCATCTTACAGCCAGCATTTGCTTAGACCTAATAGCAAACACTAACATACCCTGACACTGATTGCCCAGCAGAGAAGGCTCTTTTACTCACCCCTCACCAACCAAGCAACTAGCAGCTCACCCTACTATTCAGGCATGACCAAAGGGCACCTTCAGGTGCACTCTCCAGTTCAGCTGGTGAATCTGGGTATCCTGAGGCAATGTTACAACTGCCTCATGTACACAGACAACCCTCTCCTCCTACCGCAAAAAACTAACATATACGAGAGATGCAATTATGCAGCCAAACTGGAAGCTAAGCTGTCTCCACCCAAGACTGGAACAGTCAAGAGGAGAAGGTTAAGACTTGCACTACACCTCCAGCCGCACCAAACCTACTAAAACAGCACTGGCAAAAAATACACATAAATACACAAAATCATACTCGGAGACTGTAAATAAAAACCTGCAAAAGTATCAGAGACCTCTAAAGCAGACACCCAAGCAACCTGCACTTCCAGTCACAAACCAGACAACACATAAAATACAGTGTGTCACACAATCACAGCCCTTAAGGCAAAATAACATACCTAACATACTAGTAATACGTGACTCTATAGTCAGGCACACTGACGTCCCACTCACTAGGCTAGACAAGCAGAAGGTTACTGTTAGCTGCCTGTTGGCAGCCGGAATCCGCCACATAACACAAGCACTCAGGTCACTCCAGAACAAGTACAAATATGATTCTGTCATTGTTCATGTTGGTGTGAATGACCCGAGACGTACCTCCCTGGACTGCATGAAAAGAGACATGGAAGAGCTCTCTGATCATGAAGCCCAGGTTGGTATGACCATGACCCTGAGTAGCATCCTGCCCTCACCAAGAATGATACCTCAGTATATAGAAAAATGATCAATTTCAACAATTGGCTAAGCTTCTGGTGTCATTCAAAGGGGATCCAGTGTCTGTCAGCCTGAGATGACATGCTCGACAAGCCACGTTGCTTCGCAAGAGACGGCCTGCAACTGTCACCCCTAGGCTTTCGAATACTGGCCATGGCTCTTGCTGCCCCCATAGTGCCTTTTTTTAAGCAAGGCTCAAAAGTCAAACCCACCTCTGTAAACAGCACAATTAACAAAAAACTGAGGGTTATGCTACTCAACACCAGGAGTTTAAATCTCAAAATGCACGCGCTCGAAGCACTCCTCAGTATGGAGAACGTTGACATCTGTGCAGTAACTGAAACCTGGTTCAAGGCTCCAGAGAGCACCCCAGTACTACCAGGCTACAACTCATACCACACGTTTCAGCCACAGAACACGGACCGAAACACAAAAGTAGGGGGTGTATCCATATTCATCAAGGATACCTACACCTCCAGGTTAGTGGTGCAGCATGAATCCTCTGAGATCATCCATGTGCAACTAACATCAGGCAGATCTTCAATGCAAATTGTGACCTGCTACAAGTCACCCTCCATGACCCAGGACCACCACTCCACCTTTCTGGAGATAGTGGAAAACATGAAGGTCCTACTGAACACCCTGATACTGGGCGATTTCAATTACCCTACCATTCACTGGGAAAACGAATAGAGTACAAATTCCCAGGCCCAGCGCTTCCTGAAATTCATCAACTCAAACGCTCTGAATCAGCTGGTAAACTCCCCTACCAGGAGTGAAAACATATTGGACCTGGTCATCACCAACATGGGCAACAGGTGTTCGGCACCGGAAGTCAACCCATCACTGGTTAGATCAGACCATAAACTAATCACTCTGGATTTCCACACCCCACCACCACCCCCAACTAAGGAAACCACAGTAAAAAAACGTTTCTAAAGCAAACTTCACCTTACTTAAGATAGAGGTGGTAAGTTTCATAGCCCCCACGCTAAAGGACAACATTGCCCAAGATGCAGAAACCTTTACAAATGCACTCTATGAGCACCTAGAAAGGATGCATGGACAGTGCAATCCCTAGCAAAACCAAGACTCACTCCTCCAAGAGAAGGAAACTAGTTTGGTGGACCCCTGCAATAAACAGGCTATACAATAGAAGGAGGAAACTAGTTCAGAAAAAAAGCAAATTCCAAGAAGGAAAGACATCCCTAATCAGTATCAGTAAGAAACTAAGGTCCCTCATGAAATCATCCAAGGCTATGTTCGAAAGAAAAATAGCCAAGGATTCAAAAGATAACCACAAAGCCTTCTTTAGCTATGTTAAGAATATAAGTGGCAACTCGCAGATATGCACTGAACTAGTGCAAAATAGCACAAAATATACTGAACCTACTGATATTGCCAACATCCTGGCAGATAGATTCAGTGCAAACTTCACACCCCTCTCACCTCCAAAAGTGCCCACAACAATACTGGAAAAGTGTAGTGTCCCACAAATCACAGACACACAGGTGAAAGCAGCCCTTTCAAAAGCCAATAACACAGCGTCAATGGGACCAGATGGTGTCCCAGGCTGTGTCTTGCATGAACTACAGAACCCCCCACCTAAACACGCTGTTCAACCTCAGCCTCTCCACAGGCTACGTGCCCATAGAATGGCACACAGCAACGGTTATTCCTCTCCACAAAGGAGGGGCTACAACTGACCCTGGGGTAACTATCGCCCCTAAGCCTGACTAGCCTGGTCTGCAAGGCTATGGAGCGCATCATCATGGAACTCATTAACAAAGACATTGGGAACCTCCAAACACTTGACCCGACCCAGTTCATCTTTAAGGGCAGATCATGCCTACTAAACCTGATTGACTTCTTTGAAACAGTCACCAAGGCCATAGACGAGGGAAAGGTGGTTCACACCGCCTACCTTGACCTCGCCAAGGCTTTCAACACCATTCCCCACTCGGGTAAAAAACTCACCAGCCTGAACATAAACCCCTACATCATGAGATGGGTTGCCAACTGGCTTACAGACAGAACTCACACAGTAAGAATAGTGGGCTCCAGGTCCAACTCTAAACCAGTCACAAGTGGTGTCCCGCAAGGCTCGGTCCTGGGACCCCTATTGTTCAGCATATACTTCTCAGAAGTACAGGCAAACGCAGGAGGACTACGGCTAACCAAGTTCGCCGATGACTGTAAACTGGGAGCCATAATTGACTCTCAGGCTGACATGGACATCCTCCAAAACGGCCTTACTGAGACGGACACCTGGTGTCAAAGTCATGGCCTCACGCTAAATGCCAAAAAATACATAGTCATTCCATTTGGGAAAAACAAAACACCCACGAATTACCACATAGGTGGCATCCCCCTTAATACAGAAGAGGTAATAAGAAATCTGGGGACCCAGGTAGATAGTAAGCTCTCCTTTGACAATCATATTGCCAAAGTAGTTAGGAAATCCTTCTATGTGGCCCATCTAATTACTTAAGGGTTCACATCTAGAAATAAAGAGGTGATAGTGCCCCACTACTCGCCATTCATTAGACCAATCATAGAGTACAATGCCATTTGGGATGTACCTCACAAGACACTTCCAACAGCTGGAAAGACCACAAAAGTACCTCACCAAGAGGATTACTGGCCTCAAACATATTATTTATTTTATTTATTTTACATTTGTTGACCGGGCTAGTCTAGCTGGATACATTTCCGTTTTCAGTAGAGGCCCGGGGAGAAAAGCTCCACATAAATTTGAACAAAAAACGTTACAATAGACAAGCAAATGGACAAATCATCATAGATGAAAAGACAAATAAAAATATAGTACCCAATAACAGATATATACAAAAAGAGGATCACATTTCTAAAAATAACATTAATTAGCTGAAATAACATCAAGAGCAAGTCACAAAATAGAGAGCAAAATTGATTAATAATATTATATAGAACTAATCTTAGTAACAGCAGGAGAAAGAGAAGCACTAAAATAGGAGAGGAGGAAGGGAAGCAGTATAAGAAAAGAGAAGGGCAAGTTGAGAGAGATTAGCATAGAGGAAAGAAGAAACAAAATACTCTAAACGGAGGTAGACTGAAGCAGATACAGTAAAGAGAGAGGGAAAGTAGTAGGAAAGTGCAGAGTAGTAGGAAAGCAGAGGAGCTAAAGGATCAGTCAGGTTTTGAACAGGAACAGAGCCAGTGGCTTTGGAAGTAGTCTTTGATTTTGTGTTTAAAGAGAGGCAGAGATGTGGTAAGTGTTATGTCGCTGGGAAGCAGATTCCAGTTCCTTCCTACAGTATTATTGAAAAGAGAGTCACCGCAGAATTATAAGTCTTTGTTATAGTAGCCATAAGTTTACTGGATGAGCGAAGGAGTTTAGGTTGTTATAGGGATAAAAAGTTTAGAAAGAATAGGCGTTTTCTTTGCCTGCCATAAGATTTTATGGGCAATAGTGAGTTGAGGGATTAACAGAAGGTTTTGTAGTCCAAGCCAGCCTAGAAGTTTCAGGTTAATACAGTGATGAGTTCTAAAAGGGTTACTAGTGGCAAAACGGGCAATGTTGTTGTAGCAAGTAGCCAGTTTGTTAAGGTTGGCTTTCTTAAGGTTAGTAAAAATTGGTGAGGCATAAAGAAGAGTAGACAAAAGATGAGAGTGGGCAATCTTGGCTCTGGATGATGATGTTAGGAAAGGTTTAATTCTATATAGGCTTCCTATTTTTCTATTGACTGTTTTAATGGTGTTGTTGATATGCTGGTCAAAGGAGAGGTTGTTATCAATTGTTATTCCTAATAATTTTGTTGTTGGATCAGGAGCAATGAGAGTGGCATTATTTGAGGAGATGGTGAAGTCCAAGGGGGTGGACCTAGTGCTAGGAGAGAAAAGGAGAAGTTTAGTTTTGGCATTGAGGAGGAGGCTGGTGAACCAAGTTTCTACAGTGTTGAAGACATTTTGAGTAATAGATGAAAGTTCATTAGGAGATGAAGCAGAGCAGATATGGTGGAGTCATCTGCATATTGAATGCAGGTAGATTGAGGAATTGCTAAGTGAAGATCATTGATGAACAGGAGAAGAGAAGAGGTCCTAGAATGGAGCCCTGAGGTACACCGATGGAAACGGGCGTGAGTGAGGAAATTTGGTTTTCCCAACGAACTGCTTGCTGTCTATTGCCAAGGTAGGATGTAAACCAGTTAATGGCAAGATTATCAAAGGAGAGGGATGTAAGAGTGTTAATTAAAATGGAGTGGTTGACCATATCGAAGCTTTAGAGAGGTCAATGAAGAGAGCAGAAGAGAGAAGGTCGTTGTGGTTCCTGTTGATCGTATCTACAAATGATAGGAGAGCAGTGGTAGTACTGTGATGTGGTCTGAAACCGTGTTGACAGTTTGCTATTATGTTGTTTTGAGAGAGATGCTGTAAAAGTTGTAGGTGAATACATTTTTCCATTATTTTTGCTAAGGGAGAAAGGAGGGCAATTGGTCTATAGTTTGAGTACTCAATGGAGTTTCCACCTTTATGTAAAGGGATAATATGGGATATTTTCCAGATGTCTGGGATGGTTCCCTCTTGGATTGTCCTATTTATAAGTATAGATACTGGATATGCAATTTCTTTGGCAGTTTTTTGGAGGAAAAGTGAAGGGAGCTTGTCAGCAGAAGGGGTACAAGGCTTCAGTTTGTGGATAAGTCTAGAGACGAAAGATGTAGGAATAGGGTGTATTTTAAAGTTATTTGAAGGGTGTCTTTGGTTTATAGGTGGGCTGGAGTTATTAGTGCTAAGTTGTTTAGCTAGTGATAAAATAGTGTCAGTAAAAAAAGAGTTGAAAGCATTTGCAGTGAGGTGGGGAGTATCTGGGTCGGCATTGAGAGGGGTGGGAGTTTTGGATGTTCCTGGGGAGAGGAGTCTATTTATAGATGACCAGAACTGTTTACGTTGTTATGATGAGTTTGTTGAAGTTTGCAGTAGTAGGTTTTTTTGTCAGTAATTATTGCTTTTTTAGTCGAGTTTCTAAGTTGGTGGAAATGAAGAAGGTCAAGGGAATTTCTATGGTTTCTCCATTTCGCCCAGACTTTATTTCTGGAGAGAATTAGCTTTTTAGTTTCTTTATGGAGCCATGGGGCAATATTCGGTGTCATTATGAGGGTGCACACGGGAGCATGTTTGTTGAGAATGGATAAAAAAGTGGTATTAAAGTATGATACTGCATTTTCAAGGGGAAGAGATTTCAGGGGGCTCCAGTTGCATTTGCTGAGTTCATTTTGAAATAGGTCGATGTTAAAATTTTTAGTAGAGCGTATTTTTGAATGTTAGGGGTTAGGAAATCAGTTCTTTCTCTAGTAATAAAGGTTAAAGCATGGTCACTTATGTCATCAGGCAGGGTTCCTGCTTTGTAGGCGTGTTTGATTTTGTTTATGAGTATCCAGTCTAAAATACTCTATTGTTAGGCTTGTTGATTCTAGTGGTTGAAGTAATAGTCTGGGTGAAACCATATAGGTTCATATGAGAGGAAGGATTTTCTGCATTTATAGTGTTCCAGTCAACATTGATGTCACCTAGAATTATAGTTTCTTGGGGGTAAGTAGTAGATACCCAGCTGAGAAAGGGTTCTAGTATGGGTGTATTGTTTCCTGGTGGTAAGTAGATGCAGATAATATAAAGGGATTTCTTGGTGTTTATTTGGAGTTTTGTTATGATGGCTTCTACTTTGCAGTCTGGGGTAGGATAGGCTGGAAGAGTAGAGATATTAAGCTGATTCTTAAAGAGAATTGCTACTCCACCACCTTTACGTTTTGGTCGGTCAAGTCTTATTATGCTATATCCTTGGGGTGTGATCTCAGTGTCTTTTGTTTCTGGTTTGAGCCAGGTCTCTGAGAGGCACAGAATGACAAACAAATGAATATCAAGGAGGGCATGTAATTGAGCTATTTTGTTATTTATACTATGAATGTTTAGGTGTCCAATAAGGAGGGAGTCATAGATTTTAGGTGAATTAGTTTTGGGAGAGGGATAAGCTGGCCCAGGATTAGGGTGGATGTCTCCATCTTGTAATGTAAGAAGATTAGGTTTAGTTATTAAATGGTTCTTTAGAAAGATTTGAAGTATTAGTTTCTTATTGGTAGGATATACATACTTAAGGTGGGAGAGTCTGTGGTATTTAGGTAAGAGATAGTTGGGGTTAAAGGTAATGTTAGAGTGTAAAATGGGAGAAGTATTTGTAAGGGTTGATGTGTGTTTATAGGGGTAGATGGAGTGGGCAGAAAGAGGGTTTTCAAAGAAGGTAAGAAGGTATGCAGAGAACAGGATGGTAAGGAGTGGAATTGTGAGTGTGGGCATAGTAGGGAAGTTGGGAGGCATAGTTAGAGAGTATTATAGTAGGAGTTAAGGAAGATACTAGAAGAGGCTAAGATAGGAGAAATGATATAAAGCCTAATAGGAGAGGGAGGAGAGAAAGAGGGCCAGTAAGAGGTAGTAAGAGGGTGTAAAATGGTAGTGTAAGAGAAAAATAAAAAAATAAAAATGAAGTAGATGACAGATATAGAGCTGTGAGGTCAGATATAAGGGAGGGGTTTTGGAAGGAATGAGGTATGAGGGGAGGAGGTGGTAAGGGGTGTGGTTAACAGAGGAGCGGGATAAAGCAGGGTAAGATATTGGTAGAAAGAAGTAGGGGTGTGTTCAGAGAGGTATAAGAGTAGGACCCCTGGGGGTGGGTGGGAATTGGGGGTAGGGAGGGGAGCGGAGTGCAGCCCAACTGAAAAAACTCCGGCTGTACTCAGTGGCATATCGCTTACTCAGAGGTGATCTCTGCCTGACTTACAAAGCCATGTCCAACTCAGAATTGATGGACATGCTCAACCTAAAGAAATCTAAGTCACTGCGAGCCACGAGCTCTAGTGATCTAAACCTCACCACAACAATAAATATAACATGCTGGAGGGATAGATTCTTGTCACAGAGACTCCCCACGCTTTGGAACAAAATTCCAAATTACATCAGGCAGAGCCTCTCAATAACACTTTCAACAGAAACCCTGACGAGTGGATGGGTAACAGAAAATGCACCCCTGGGATCACTTTATTGGCTCTGCTTGACAGAGGATCAGTTAATTAATCAATGGGGCGGCGAAAGCCGACACTCTGAGAAGGCTTATAAATGCCCTCGGGCAGATAGCCTAATACCTACCTATGAATATAAGGAATATTTTAGACTTAAAAATACAAAGCTTTTTAAAAGTATGCAACCTACTCCTTCAGATATGGAACAAAAATCAATATTGGTAAAGTTTTTGTATCAAATGAACTTTATTCAAAAACAGAAGCTGTATTAGTAGTCTTGTGTCTTTTGTCTGACCATAATGCCATTATATTCACTCTAACCTTTAGCTCAAACATTTTAATTCAGAGGTTACCTGCATACATAATTAAAATAAAATGTTTTAATGACTGTTTTTTGAAAGAAATTAACAGATTCATGGAATTTAATAATAATGGAGAGGTGACAGATGCTATATTATGGGACACCCTAAAAGTCTATTTATTTGGTAAAGTAAAACACTGGTATAATTTGCAATAGGAAAGGACTTGATTGCTCTGCAATCTAATATAGATAAATTAAACTTAAATCCCAATGATGAAGCCGCAAATATTGAGTTAAAAAGCTTAATTAGGAATATCAGGAAATACTTCAACACAAAATCTCAGTCAATCTGGGAAAAATTAAGCTACAGTTTTATTCAGTAAACCCAAAGAATCTACATAGAATAGCCATTAGATCAAAACAAATCACATTAAAGAGATTGTATATAAAAGGGGAAAAGCCATCAAAATAAAGATTCTAGACATATTACAATATTTTAGTAAATATGAAAAAAAATAATAAAATGGAGACAAACTTAGATAATAATGAACCAATTGATAATTTATGATATTCAAAAAACTAATGAACAGAAAAGTAAAACTGGCAAGTCTTTTTCTTTTAAAGAATTGAAAGAACAAATTAAAAGTATCAAAACCAATAAGGCTCCAGGATTAGATGGTATCATCCCAGAATTGTATAAAATGCTACCTGACAATATTTTAAAAACCTTACTGAATGCCTTTGAAGAAGTCAAAAGCTCTGTTAATATTCCTCCCTCTTGGAGATACTCTACAATTACATCAGTTTTAAAATCAGACAAAGATCCTGTATCAAACGCTTCTTATCGCCCTATTGCACTTTTTAATGTAGACTTCAAATTTTTCATGTCTATTTTAGCAATACGGCTAAACCATATATTGCCGGGATTAATAAATGAAGATAAAGCTGACTTTACAATAAACAGAAGAATGCAAGACATTATTAAGAGTTTTTTCATTAACTGATACAGCAAATAAAAATTATCAATAATAGGTCTAGATATTGATAAAGCTTTCAAGTCAGTGAACTGTTCTTGTTTAAAATATTAAATTAATATATTTTTCCTCTAGTTTTACATTAATTAAAACACTTTTGTCAAGATAGGTTCCTTTCTATCTAGACCCTTTCATATAGCAAAAGGTATGAATCAAGGATGCCCTCTTTCCCCTTTATTATTTGTTCTAACTACAGAACCACTAGCCAAATATACAAGATCTAAGAAATATAATGCACTTCAAAATAAATGAAGACTTTTCATCAAAATGCCT
The DNA here is from genome assembly GCF_019279795.1 of Protopterus annectens. Lineage (NCBI taxonomy): Eukaryota > Metazoa > Chordata > Ceratodontiformes > Protopteridae > Protopterus > Protopterus annectens. The sequence continues at coordinate 463,356,868 of NC_056748.1, forward strand.
GCTTTTTGCTGATGACATACTGTTGGCATGTAGTGACACAGAACACTCATTAGATCATGTACTCAAAGCCTTGGATTACTCTGAAAAGGTTTCAAGTTTAAACTTTAATTATAATAAAACTAAAACATTGCTTATAAACAAAAAAAACACTTTTTTAAAAATCACAAAAATTTTAACTAGGAATATTTTCAAATTAAATATTTAGGTATCACTACTGAATTCAAGAACAAATATTCCATATTTATAAACTATAAAAACTTCACGAACAAAATCAAAGTTAACAGACAACTGGAATAAGCCATTCTTTACAATGGAAGCTTGACTACCATACAAGATTTTTGGTAAAATTATCATTTTAATCACAGTGAGTCTATCATTAATCCCCCCAAATTAACAAAAAAAAGGCAGCATAAGAAATATAAATTTTACCTTACATAAAATTCTTATGGTACCCTAAAAAAACAAGGGTATCTTTAGATGGACATGCCGGAAGGTGTCATTGCGTTTCCAGACATTGAGCTATATACTAATGGTGTAATTAATAAAATAATATTATTGTGGTTAGAGTCTTCATATGTTTCTTGTTGGAAATCTTTACATGAGAAAATATTAACAAACTTATCACAGATTCTTATACGAAACTGGGTATCAATATATTCTACTGGGCTCTAAAATATTTTGTTCTGAAAGAAAGACACAAGTTTACTTTTATGTTTTTTTATTAATCAAATCCTTTCAATCTTTAAAAGGTTTGTGAAATTACTCATTCAAGAAATTACTAATCCTATCATTCCCCATTGCTTTCACTAATGGATGCTTAGTATTTTTTAATGCACACACAATGACAGCTCGAATAGTAACCTAATATTTTGGCATCAATTTCTTAATGGAAACAAAATATATCATATTGAATATTTAATAGCAACATATAGCAGGGAGCAAAGATGCTGGTTAGCTATACATACCTGTAATGAATATATTCAGGATAAAATCAAAATATCACTAGATCTTCAAACTAAACCTGTTCCAAAAACCTTGGCTCTATTCACTAGTGTCAATAGTAGGCCACCCAAGGGGAAGTCATATATATCAATTATTTACAAGATTATTAGAACTGAATTTTTTAACCCAGATATGACAATCTGGAACTTAAAAAAATTAATAATGAACCATTTTCAGAATTAAAAAGTTATTCTTAAAATCTGCAGGAAAGCCAAAGTCCTCACTTTATTGGAAAATGTAGACATGGAAATCTCTGAAAGACTCTTACACCTGATAAAATTACACAAATATGTAAACCAGGAACAATGAAATGCTGGAGGTGTAATGAAGTTTTTAATACTGATTGGTTACACATGATAATGGATTATAAGTTGGTGACTTCCTTTTGGAGTGACTTTAGAAATTTCTCAGGTTTTGTGGTCAGACAATTGTATTACTACTGAATCCTTGATACTATTTAATGCCCCAATTCCAGCAGCAATACCCATTTCTCAAATACCTCTTCTTTGGGCAAAGTTATAACAAAAAACTGGAAATGTAAAAACTGAACTAGCAGTTGGTGAATTTGCGTGCCTAGCTAAGACTCTCTGTAAAAATGAGTTGTCAGCTATAAGAATGAGAACTTTAAACTTAACTCATCATACACTGGCAAAAGCTCAATGACTTACTGGAAAAGTACTAATGGTTAAGAAAATATAAATATTCTTGCTATGGATTTTTGTAAATAATCATCATTTATCTTGTTATACACTGTTTTAAATGTCGATGGACTTGCTAAAACCACATAAAGAGCCCTGAGGAGGATATCAAGATGATTGCAAAGAAAACTCTTCATGGCCGATTGTATGAACTGATGTGCGCAGAGGTAAAAACAGATAATGTTTTTTTTTCTCATATAAAAAAGGCTCCACTTTGTTTCACACTTGGGCCAGAGACCTTAACTAAAGATGACTGTTAATGTAGCCTTAGGCTAAACCTGTCTGTACATCAGACTCCAAAAGGAAGCAACATTAATCATTGCTGTTATTCCACAACAGACATTTCCTTCACCAGTACTTCACAATTAATAAAATGAACGCATGTCAGAAATCTTTTCTGCCTACACAAGCCCTGAAAATGGATTTAAAAGACTTTTATGTAATAGACATGTCTGGATTGCCTGTGTCTATGACATCTAAAATGATTTTTGCTAGGCCATATGCTGGTACAGACTTTGATAATGATGCCTGCTTTGCAGTATAGGTTCAAAGGCATCGACAAGGGTAACAAGGCTGTAGCCATTTTATACCAGATGCAATCTACTGTTACTGGGAGTTGGCAGTGTTTTTGTGCTTGCCTCAGTTTTCCCACTTTAGCAAGCTCCAGCTGTCTGACAAAATACTTTCTACTTTATTGTTTTGTACAGAGATTTATACTCAACACATTAATTCAAAGGTTTCATCCTTCCTAGTTGTGTTGTTTGTTTAATTACAGCATAGTACTCAGATCTGTCCATAGATCAGGGCCTAAATAAAATCACTGTATGGAGATCTTTGGGGTCTACTTTCCTACAAGTGCACTTGCTGACCGATTTTACTGATGCATGTATTCTGCATCTGTACCAAGGAAGGAATGCAAAAGAGAGAATGACAAAATATTAATGCCTAAAAAGTATAACACCAAATAAAGACAAAATCCATCCCTGAGATGCTACACATATGAAGTTATTCTCGAGTGACTAAGGGATCACTTATGCTCACAAACAGCAAGATCAAAAGAAAATGTAAAACAGTGGAACCCTACAGGAGCTGTGCACCACCTACCTCAGAACCAAACCAAGCATAAAAACTGTGCTGGCTCCTCACCAGGAATGTACCACTAAATGGAGAAATGTTGGCTGAGAAAAAAGGTCACAGATGCCCAAAAGTATGAAATACTGTTGGTGACTTTCTCTAAAGGCTGTATGAATTTTTGTGTGGTTGTGTGGTAACTCAGAGGGCTGAGGTAAGAGAAGCAATGTCAGGAATAAGTAAAGCAACAACAGTATGAAAGGGATTGGTCTTTGATGCAAAGCCTTTTTAGTGTATTTGTTTCAGACATACCCAAGGGAAAAGAGAACAGATCAGCTTCTTCACTAAAAACATAGCGTTAAGTACAGCAGAAAGATAGGAGAAATATAAACCATTTTATAAAGGCTGATCAAGTAGGCTGAAAGGTGTCTATTCTGCTTCATTGCAGACAAATGCAAAAAATACTGCTACTGGGTAACAGCACCATAGTATGAAATATCTCCAACAAATACTTTGAGTTTTTGGAAACTCAAGCATACGGTCTCAAACATACGAAGTCCAAGTTTCTGAAAACTCTTATCTGACATAAACCCAAGTAAAACATATAGCAAAAGAGCAGGAAAAGGATGTGGTAGATTACAAGTTATAGTTGATGACCAACATAACTTTTCATGAAAAATCTCCAATGATAGCAAACAATAAAGCCCCAAACCACTATAAACAAAACTAAAAAAAAACTGTTTCCCCACACCACTGTATCTACAAATATATCAACTCTAAGACTTAACAGCAATGGTGACAAGTTACCCCCAATGCTCTGTGATCATGCTGTTGTCAATACAAAGGTTTCAGTAAAACAGACTTGGATTACTTTTTTTTTTTTTTTTTTTTTTTACAAAATAGTTGGCAAACTACAGGAATTCCATAGAGCTCACCTGGAATTGACCAACAAGTCCACAATGGGAGAGTGCAGGTTGTAGCAAACACTGGGGAATATCCTCAGATGGATAGGCTACAGAAGCAAAAAGATAATGCGCACATTTGATCATGCAATGTTAGGCTATAGCTTGCATATCTATCCATTTGGGGTGGCCACAGAAGAACTTTGACATAATGCAACAAAAAGGAATCAAGCAGAAAGCCACTGAAAGGGAGAGTGGGACAGAATGGGAAAGTGATGTGAAATTACAGGAGCTACAGTTTTTCACAAGAGAAAAAAAGAGAGAGAGAAGGGTGCATAAGTTCATGTCAGGGAGATATGAATGAGTTGCCTTAATCATGGGGGCACACAGGCAGCGACTAATCTAAATCTGTGAAAGTACTTCAAGGAGAAGGTTATGAACTTGCAAAACAAACTACTTAAAGGGGCGATGAAATAATCCAAAGAGGCATTCATAAGGGCATGAGTACAGGCGAAAAAAGGGTATGGGGAAGATACGACAGGTACAATGCTGAAAGCACTTAAAGGGCAGATTAGACAGGCTTATGGTCTTCTGTCATTAAATAAATGGAATGGAAAACTCACAAGGCATCGTGTCTGAATTTGCACCATGGAAAGCAATGTGGTGAAATATGCAGACACAGTATGCAGACACAGATGAGATGCAAAAACTCTACAGTACAGTCAGTGCCTATTTCTACTACAGACAAACCTCTAGAAGCTGAAGTGCTCATAGCACATACTTCTTGTGGATGCTGTGCATCTTGCTGTTTTATTAATACAAGACTCACTAACATCTATTTAATAGGAAATGTACATGTGCCACAATATCGCCAGATTTTACACTACAGATTTAGCACATATTCATAGGTTGGTACTAGGCTATCGGCCTTAGGGCCTATACAAGCCTAGCCATAACAATTCCCTGGATATTTCTTCCCAAAGTATTTACTTCCCTGGATATTTCTTCCCAAAGTATTTACTTCCCTGGACCCTTGTCTAATAGAGTGACTGACGTGATCCCTGGGGTGAATTTCCTACCTCCCATACAATCATCAAGGTTCCTTTTGAAGACGGCCAAGGAGGCTCTCTGCTTGACATGTACGGGCAGTCTATTCCAGAGTATGGGGAGTTTCTGGGTCAGGAACATATCCCTCCAGCATGTTTTGCTCATTGTGATGACAAGGTTTAGATCCCTGGAGTGTGTGGCTCTGAGGGATTGGGATTTCTTTCCGTGGAGCATGTCCCAACAGCTCAAGGTTTGACATGGCCTTGTATGTTAAGCAGAGATAGTCTCTGAGAATACGATATGCCACAGAGTATAGCTGGAGTATTTTTTTTAGATGGTCAGCATAGGGCATCTGCTTTAGACCTGTGATTCTTTTAGTGAGGTATTTCTACAGCCTTTCCAGCTATTGCAGATGTCGTGAGGTACATACCAAACGGAGCATTGTACTCTATAATGGGTCTAATGAGGGATGAGTACAGTAGGATAATGACCTCCTTTTTTCTGTATGAAAAACTCTTAGTGATGAGGTGTGCCACATAGAAGGATTTCCTGACTGTTGTGGCGATGTGGTTATCGAAGGTGAGACCACTGTTCACCTGTGTCCCTAAGTCTCTCATCACACTTTCGGTGTTTAGTATACTGCCACCTATGTGGTAATTCATGGGTACATGTTTTTCCCAAAGGGGATAACTATATATTTCATGGCATTAAGCTTGAGCCCATGGCTCTGGCACCAAGCATCTGTTTCTGTAAGGCCCTTTTGTAGAATATCCACATCATTTGGGGATTCAATAACGGCTCCCAGTTTGCAGTCATCTACGAAATTTGTTAGCCAGAGTCCCTTAGTGTTGGCCTGTACTTCAGAGAAGTAGATGACAAACAAGAGCGGTCCCAGGACTGAATCCGGAGGTACTCCACTTGTCACTTGTCTGGAGCTGGATTTGGAGTCTGCTACTTTTACAGTCTGGGTTCTGTCAGTAAGCCAGTTGGCAACACATCAAGTGACATAGGGATTTATGACCAGCTTACTAAGTTTATCTATGATTCCAGAGTGGGGGATGGGGTCAAAGGCCTTGGCGAGGTCCAGATAGGCTGTGTGGACCGCCTTACCCTCGTCCACAGCTCTGGAGACTGATTCAAAGAAGTCAATCAGGTTCAGGAGACAAGATCGGCCCTTCACGAACCCAAACTGGGTGGGGTCCAGTGTTTGAATGTTGCCAATGTCTTTGTTTAGAAGTTCCATGAAAATGAGTTCCATGCCCTTGCAGAACAGGCTCATCAGACTGATGGGACTGTAGTTCCAGTGATCCAAGGTGGATCCCCACTTGTGGAGTGGGATAACTGTAGATGTACACCACTCAGTGGGCAAGAAGCCTGAGGTGAGGCTATGATTAAACACGTGGCAATAATTGTTTGGGATTTCTTTTGTAGGAGGAAAAGCTAGGAGGCGTTTAGGTTGACAAAGGATCAGAAATGGGACCACTCATGAAAATGGAAAAACAGCAGTTGTTTAGCAATGTATGTTCATGAAAAATGTAAAGGTACCACAGTATCCTACTGGGTCTAGAAGAATCCAGGACTACAGCATGAATATTTCAAAGTCTCTTGTTGCAGCTGCCATATGTGGGGATCACTTGAAGATTCTAAAATACAAACTCTGGTAAAATGGATCTTTTGGGAACAACAAATGAGATACATCTTCAGGAGCACTAACAATCAATACTGCAATTTAATCCAAGTTATTTTGGAAAAAAATGACAAGTAAAAGATACAAGTGGATAAAGCAAGTTATCAGAAAATGGATGGGTGGATGGATGGATAGCTAGTGCAGTTATCATGATGGAGAAGCTATGTTTTTTGTACAATAAGATTTTTCATAGCAGCCAAACAGAGAAGAGCATACCTGAATTCCTTAAATAAGAATGGATTTGTAATACCTATAGTAAAAGGAAGTTGTTAATGAATACCAGCCATCTCAAAGAATCCCCCATACCTTAGAATAATAACTCTACCAGGAATAGAGTCATAACTTTTGTGGGTTTTAGGTAGATAACACAGGATGGGCATCATGGTTTTGTGCAAGTTTTTTTTGTCCCTCACAGCAGCCATACAAAGAATACCACATTTTGGATACCTATTATGCTCAAATTCTTTGGAAACGACAATATAATTACCATTAAGTACATTAACGTAAGTCAAAAGTAACATCAAAACTCTCTCTATACATATGAGCATACTTTTCTGTACTCTTAACTATTCCCTTACCTATAGGTTTACAAAACAAAAGAAAAACACTTTTAGACATCCAACAACTTCAAATTTCTCAGTTGTGTTTAAATTTCTTAAAACATTTCTAATTTCAAAAGTTAAATTACAAGTAATCTTATGTTTAAAAGCAAGCAGAACTTTGCATCTCACTGAATGAGCAAAACGATGACTAACTTGTCCATTAAAGGGGATCCTCTAATTAGGTGTATAAAAAGTCATCTTCAAAATGCCCATTGCTAGAGTACACACCCTGAAGTTCCGCAGATCAAATCTGTCATGGAAAAATTTGTTTAAACGCAACCAGTTAACTAATCAAAGCATCTGAAAGTGTTTCACATTCTCAGTAACAGCAATACCCTGAAATATTAAATATTAAAGGTTCACACTTAACCTGGTTAAAGACCAAGTTGGTGAAAATTTCAGAAACAAACATGTAGCTGCTATTGCAACATTAAAATGTATTTGTTTAATATATATGGTATTTACACTGAATAGCCATACTCCCGTGGTGGTACGGCGGTAGCGTTGTTACCTCACAGCAAAAGGTTCTCCTGTTCGATTCTCGGCTGGGCTTGGGAGTGCCTTCTGTGTGTAGTGTGCATGTCCTTCCCACGGTTGGGTAGCGTTCGAAAGACATGCGTGCATAAATGGGCGTGCCTTTGTTGAAGGTTGAGCGTCGAGCTGGCACCTCAGTGTTTTGTAAAAATCTACTGCCAATCATTAGCGGACCGGAGTTCCGCTGTGGCAACCCCTTACCGAGAAAAGCTGAAAGACAAACAACAACAACACTGAATAGTTATACTCCCTCTTTCCTGAGCTGTTGCCTTCTTCCTCAATTCTCATTTAAACAAAAAAGATGATGATCCCTATATGGCTGCTTCACCAGTGTTAGTTTATTACATGGACTGCTCATCACCATCAGCTGGGGAACATTACTGGAGGATATCTATTACTGATTGACTGAAAGCCATTGCAGCCTTTACACGAACACAAAGCTGTCTGAAAACTAGTCCTATGTTAGGTTAAGATCTTCTTGGTCATCTGTTATTGGCTGTACTCACACTTTCTTCCTTCAATCTCATATAAATGATAGTTTATTTCTGGTTGTTTTCATCAGTGTTACCTGTTCATCATATTGACAGCTTGCTGCTATCCATTAGGGAGCTGCATTACAGCAAAACATCCTCAGCATACAGACACCAAGGAAAGTCTCACAGTCAGATTCAATAAAGCCTACACGGTCCATTTACACAGTGTGTGTGTCACTGCAGCTCAATGATTTGGATTCAGCAAGAGGCGCGCACCACAGTGCAAACAAGTTAAACACTGTGGCATGCTAATTACAGCATAAGCAGATGAACTGTATGCTAATCAACCAATCCAAGATGGAGGAGCTATTCAACAAGTTATAAAGCAACCATGTGGACTCGGTACTAGTTTTCCCTGCAAATTCCAGAACCTAGTGGAATACAGCCACAGAAAGGAGTCTAGACAAAGCAATGGCAGCCCCTAACATTGTTTCCAACAAACATGTATATGCAACAGGTTGAAGGCTATGCTGCTGCTGCTGCTAATAGACCAAGGCCAAGAAGGAAGAGAGAGTTTTCAGATCCCATTTAGCTTCTAACGTACAAGATGTGTAAATTGTAGAGCACTACAGGGTAGATGCAGGCACACTACAGGAACTTTGCAATCTCTGTCACCCTCAACTCAGCCCCAAGGCAAACAGAGGGGGAACTCATCAAAGTGGAAACAAAGGTGTTTACCACTTAGAATCTTAACTCTATGTACCTTTCAGAGATCAACAGGGAACATACTGAGGGTGTCACAGGCATCAGCACGCAGGATCCTCCATCAATTACTGAATGGCTATGCTCCACCATGCCAGTAACCACATTTATTGTCCCCATATTCCTGAGGATAGGGCCAGAAATATGCAAGGAGTTCTACAGTGTAGAACACCACCCTGGAGTACTGGGTACCACAGACTGCACACATATAGAAATTAAGGCACCACCCTGGGAACAGGGAAGGCTCTACATAAATAAAAAGGACTTCCACGCTATTAAATGCCAAATTGTGTGAAATGCCAGGGGAATAATCCTGAATGTGTATGCTGGTAATGCTGGCAGTTACCACAACTCATAAATCTGGTACACCTCTCAAATGCATCAGATGTTCAGTGGGGGGATATCCCATAGGGTCATTTACTGGGGGATGCAGGTTGTGCACTGGAACCATGGCTGATTACACCTATCATAAATGCACACAGACACCCCTCTGAAGAATGCCATAATGAGGCACATACTCTAACCAGAAATATCACAGACAGTGTGTCTGGGCTGCTGAAGTCACAGTTCTGGTGCCTAAATACATCATTGGAAGCCCTGCAGTACAATCCATGGACATGCACTGAAATAGTCACAGTATGTGCCACGCTACACAACATCATCCTGAAATCAACAAGGGAAGGAGCACATGTCCCTCCACCAATGCCAAGGTCACCACAGCCACATGCAGATGAGGAGTCAGACGGGGAACCAGGAGCTACTGTGGGGGTGTAGGCAGACGTAAGAGTGCTCAATATGCCCTTGCATTGGGTAAGCGACAATTCATAGCACACTCACTCCCTCATCACCTAAGGGCCTAAAACCTTCCTCCTACGCACATACAAATACTAACATTAATGACAGGTAACCCTTGTCTTTACATCCTCATTTACTAGCTGTGTACTGCTTGCATCAGAGTCAGCCCTGAACTAAAACTGTTGCAATTGCTGGATTTACAAGGTAAGCACTGAATCTGGAGTGTACTGCACAATAATATGAATGAGTGGCATTATCCTTGCATTTCATTATCTGGTAGCATAAACAAGTAAAAGGTGGGAGATTTGTACAGAAATGACCTTAACATGTGACAGCAGAGACTTATTTAGCTTGTGTGTCCATTATTAAGTAGTAAGCCTCTGGCATCGAAGATTCACATTCACACAGTCACAACTCTCAAAAGTAGTGATGGTCACTGCATGCCCTCAGTTTAGCACCAAACGTTTGCACTGGAAAATCATTAGAGAGAAGTCAGAAACTAATGATTCACATTGCTGTTTCAGACTTCACAAGATCATTCATTATAAATTTGGGAAATTCTGATGCCATCAACTGTCTAACTTTCTAAAATCAAAACAAGCGAAAGGTACAATTACCAGTTCAACATCACAAATGCAGATATACTAAGCACTAAGATAGCTAAACACCATGAGTATCAGACACAAAGCTTATGAATCCCAGAATCCAACATACATAAAGCAGGGATATGGCACAGTTATCACTTGCTCAGGGTGTTGTGTGTGTGTGGGGGGCAGGAAGCCTAGGCTGACACAAAAAGTCGGTGAGTAAGAAAGAGAAGCAGGCAGATGTTTGGATAAAGCAACAAAAGGCCAGCGAGACAAAATGAGTTTTAAGCTGCACGGCTGAACCATTTAACTTGTGTGTGTCTGTAGGGGTTCTTCACATGAAATTGGTGTGCAAGTATCTGCATGAACACAGCCAACATCTATGCTAGCTCTACTTCTTGGTATGTCAGACAGGTGTAAGCCGTGCATGGTAGAGGTGGCAGTTCATCGTTGCCATTCCTGAACACAAGAACTGGCTCTGTCAGGAGTTGCACTGGAATGTGCACGGTCAGATGAGCTGCTGCTATGTGAACGTGACTGATGTCTGCTGGATGAACTTCCTTCATGATGGCACTCATAACCACGACCCCATGGCCTACCACATCTGGGTGTGGACAGCTCACCCATTGATGGAACTGTGGAAGTACTGCTGCTATGGGACCGTGATCTGGCAAGGACACATTGGCTAAGAGATAATGCGGTTGTCCTACGACCACGATGATGCCAGTCCCCTCCCAGCAGATATTCCATCACAGACACTGCTAATTCCATCACAGGAAACCCTCATTCCAATGTGTCATCCATCCGATCCACTGAATCTACAACACAGTGGATGCAGTCAATGCATGTCAGTATGTGCCAAATCTACAACCCTAAGCATTTCGCTGGAGCACCTATGGAAATGTGTCTGTGCCTCCATGACAGCTCTAAACATATGCTGAGTGGCATGGGAAGACACATCTGGATTAGGTGGTGAACAGACAGCAGGCCTCCCCCATGCACTACTAACAACCCTCCTGTGTGGCACCTCCTCATACTTTGGCTATGGCCAGCGTCAAAAGGCACGGAAGCCACAAAAACCACACTTCCCTGACCAATTGCCTCACCCTTTCACCCTCCACCTGTCCAATATCTGAGGGCTCACTGGAATGGGTAGGCATAGGCAATGCCCGATGGAATTGCAGGGGATGGCTGTACATCAATCACAGTGTCAGATTCAACCTCTGAAACCCCTCTCCCCTGACTGTGCTCTATTTGGTCACCACCATCATCAGAGTCTGTTAATACACTAACATCAGGTGGTAGAAGTCCCACACTTCCACTGTCAGGATCACCTGTTATAAGCAGCAGCAAACACAGGAACAGTTAAACACCTAAACTACCGTAGTCCAATATATACTAACAAAACAGTGCTGCCACTATTAGACAGAACAGCAATACACACAACAGTCCTGACATCAACATCACACACTAAAATATTTCTTTAAATTGCTCATTAGCACTGATATAAAAACATCTGCCTTACCATCTGCAGAAGTGGGTATCCTCTGCAAGCCAGACAGTCCTGGAAGAAGTTAAGCAAAAGGTAAGGGCAACATAATCACAATTAACAGTAACACAGGGAGTAATATTTTTACCCCTTTATATGTCTATTAACTATACTTTCAAGAACTTGGATGACAACTACACCCTAAGCTAATCAATCAGAATGTATTAACTGTAGCAATCTTCAATCCCCCCCCCCAAATTTTTTTTGTGAAACAGAAGTAACGTATTGATTTAAATTGTTTTACTATACAACAGTATTCAACAATTGAGATACCAAATCCCATCTGGAAGGTCTTCCTGAAACATGCTTCCTATCCCTGAAACTGTTGCACTGATGTCAAGGACATGCTGTTCTGCACGTTCCTGGGAGCTATCTAGATATCTGACAGCAGACAGGAACTCTTCATTTGGTGCTACAGGTGACTGTATTGCAGCCCCCACACACATCTGACCAAAGCCCACTACAGCTGCTCTCTTCCATGCAGATGTGATCATGTCAGTGGCCCTATGATGCACCTGCTCATATGTCCTGGTGTGGTCATCCACAGCATTAGCATCATTGACAATCTGCTGCCAAATCTATATTCTGTGTGACATCTCCCTGTCCCCTTTCAAGCAGGAAGGCACTGTGTTGTCTAAAACTGTCGATAACTTGGTTTTCAGCATCAGTGAATGGTGGTCTTCGAGGATTGAGATGCTTGGCTGGTATAGTCCTACGTGTCCTAAAAGGCAACAAAGATAATACACACAAGTATCACATAACTACAAAATAACTGTTCCCAGATAAAACAGAATAGGTATCATTTCAGTATTACCTACTGGAGAATCATAAAACAGTCTACACATTTGAAATATGAATAAAAGGCTGGATGCAAAAAAAAAGAGAGTAACATATCCTTATTTGTGCCACAACAGAAATGCAGTTTTGACCCGCCCCGCCCAAAAAGAGCTGGCACATGACACATTTTTCTAAAACAACATCTCTGAAATGCTAAAAGTGCTATCAAATGAATTGCCCCTGAAACATGTCTACAGATTTAATCACAGAACATTCCATTTTAAGGTATTGCCAATCATATATACCTGTTAAATGCCCTGACAAACATGCCCATGGCATCAGTATACTTCTAACCAATGCATACAGATAAAAGTGCAAAAGCCACTCCTTCAGATTTTTCTTAATTACACTCTAGCAAATGCAGTATGTAGCTGACAAAATGCACGCATACCTTTTCAAGTTCAGTAATCCTCTGTGCAGATACATCCCAAAGTAATGGCCTCTGTCCTGTGTTCTCCACATAAACAAGTCTCTTCACCTTCAGTTTTACTAGCTACATGGATAACGTTTTATGGTGTAGATTCAAAGCTGTTAGTATGGTGCAGATTCAAAGCTGTTAGTATGGTGGAGATGCAAACGAAGTGTGAACTGACGAGAATTGCTGAATCCCAAACACTTGGCTCCACACAGGAGATGTAAACAGTGCAGGCACTCCCTCAGTATTTGTTTTAATGGATTGCAACTATGAATGATTACTGGTTGGGAGACGGAAAACACAGCAGCATTGCAGGCTACCCTACACCCAGTGGGTGTGTCAGTTTAGATTTAAACGTGTTGCATGTAAGGTTGGAAATTTAAGTAAGCAAAGCACAATTCACAGGTTATGTTCATTAACATCCAACCTCATCTTTATTTGTTGGCACATGCATGCAATATTATTTTCATGTAATATCCTCAAACATTTTAAGGCCAATGATATAGAATGGCTTACAGACTGCATGTTTCAGATTGCTGGTCAAATAAGAGAAGAATGACCAACAAACAGATGCAAGACAAAGCTGTATATTTGCAAGCAATAATCATAACCGGTTGTGTGATCACTTCGTGCACTACATCCAAAAATAATAAATGTTCAAACACTTGTATAGTTTGACATTACTATACATGATGCTGCAGTGGGTTGTATGCAGAATGATTTCAGTTTCTTGCTGCAGAGCTATTTGTGGGGCAAAGAGGGATAAGGTACTCTTCCTGTGTTTTGAAGGTTCATTGGAGTGACAGTCAAAATCCAGATCTATGTAGAAATACCTCATGTGAGCCAACATTTTCTAGTGGGTATGTCACATTCATTTCAACTACTTGTCCCTTTTTCCCTTTTTTTTGGGGGGGGGGCAGTGTTTGCACAATATAGTGCTTAGCACAATCATGGGAAACATAGGAAACGTCAGGTTTGGCTGTGCTCATCTCATCTGCGTGATGAGCAGCAGTGTGCAAACTGGACAACTAGACCACCCAGGAAGCAGACAGAACACATGCAGAAACGACCCAGACAGCCGAAAGTGTAGAGCTGGAGTACAGATGGGCCTGGGTTCTAGTACAGGGTTTGCAATCTTTTTTCTTACTATTATGACAGTGTAGTTTATAGCAATCAATTGAAAAAACAGACTAGTTGTATTTCAACATTCTTGTGGCAACAGGTGTAAGTGTAGGCTATCATACACATGGTTCTGAGTTCTAATACAAGATATTCCATACACTTTTATGGTTGTGCCACTTCCCATCATATTCACTCTCACTTATAACACTTTTAGATAGTGAAGTTGATATGAATTATACATATGAATGATGAGACAACACTGTGTTTCCTGATGTATGACAGACTGTATACTGTGTACTATAGTTCTGTAAGTATAATTTTGCTATCTGGGACTTGCATGGGGTTCACATTTTCCTAAGACACATGTGCAACTGACTCTATATCCAATAACCTTGTCAGGTCACATGCATACATGTGTAACAGCTCACACTGCCACCTGTATTTATGTACGATTCCTATGTCTAAGCAGCACTTCTGCGACAAAGATGAAAAATCAAAGCTGTGGAAGAAAATGTTTTATCCCTTACACCAAGGTTTGACTCCCCACAGTGTAAAAATCAATTTTCTCAGTGTATAAAGGTAAAAAGAAAAATATGCCATTACATTTATGCACCCAGTGCATGTCTACAAATCTAACTCACCTAACAGTTACCTTCCAAATTTCAATACATACTTCCAGGCTACGACAAACTAAGGCCAAGTGTAAGATTAACCTTCCAATTGCAATTTAATTCCTCACTGCTGCTCTCTGCTTACCATCATGCAAACATGTTGCTTGGGTTTACTCACTACCAATAAACGCGAACTCTGGAATTGGCTGAAAAGCAGTCTCAGTTGCTCTAGCTCTCCTGGTAGACATGACTGGTGTTAGTGGGGAAGATACCAGGTTTAGGGGCACAGAGGTGTGGTGTCCAGGAGTCCAGAATATTTATTAGATTCCTGGTAAAGAAACACAGACAAGTTATCTGCAGGGGGACTACTCTGGCTCCCAGTACAAGTGTGAGGCATGGAATAGTTTGGCTCAGGCTGTATCCTGTGCTAGTGGTATCCCACGCACTGGAGAGCAATGTACGCATCATTTTAATAACCCATAGAGGAGAAGAATAATCTCAACCACTGATTGGAGAATTTGAGACTGTGGACATCCCACAGCTGTGTTAGTATACAATAAAGACAGTATTTGTAAGACTTGGAAAAGCTTATGTACAGGTAAGATTAGTATGTGTAATGCTCTTTTGTTCTTTTCTGTTCTATCCCCAGCTGCCAGGGAACATGAGTTCAATGTCCATGCCCATGTTGCTCAACTGGACAGACTGAGTGAAGCAAGTGTAAGTATGTGGCAGAAAAGAAGTGTTACTATAGCATTAAAAGTTAAAGATATCTTTTTTGGTATTTTACAGAGTTGTATCAAACTGAGCATGCAAATTCCAACTGTAAAAGCAAGTATGCATGCATTAGTCTGTAGCACAAACCAATTCTTAAAGATTTCAATATTAGATTGTAGTCAGAGGTTGTGGGTTCAAATACCACAATTCACAATTATATAATACTGTTATTTTTTCATTAATATTTACATTAAATTAAAAACTCTATACCAATGGCACAAATACCCTGCTGTAAACTAATCTGTATAACTGGAACATGTATATGTGCTATACATGCACATTTCAAGGATTACTTTCAGCAATCTGTAGTACAGTGTACCTGTTAGGAGGTATACTTAAATGTAATACTTAAGATAAAGCATTTCTATAACTGTATTAATGCATTGTATGTCACATGTTATGGTACTAAAGATCTCATCTCAACTCTCATCTCTTTTATTTTCATTTTCTATTATGTGTCGTCAAAATGTCTCTATGTCATCATATGTACCATATCACTAAATGCTCCACAGTGACATAGGCCAGCCCCAGTGGATTAGTCTGCCCCCGCTTCACTGGCTCCAGCACCGATGCCCACCACATCTACGAGCCACCCTGGTAGTACTGCCTCTCTGCTGCCCCTGCACTACCTGCATCCTCAGGTAGTCCTGCCCTGGGGAATGGTACAGTGGTAAACTCCAGGAGCAGTGGTGGAGGTGGTGATTTCATTACCCACAGCAAGTTGCCAGGGATGGGGTGCAAGGTCATGAGCACCACTGGTGTACACCTACACCAGATGGAGAAGCTGCTCTCCCTCATGGTCCATGCGAGGAGGCGGTGGAGACATCAAGCACCAAAGCCACCAGGTGAGTAAGGTGACAGTGATGACAGTCCAGTGGGTTAGGACTAGATTCTCACTGTCTTCAAGTTTGATGGGCATGGGCCTGTGTTGCCCCTTCCCTCACCCCAATCATGGTGCCCCCTGACCTTTTGTGTCCATCACTGTCCCTGTCTCATCTTGTATGTTTTCAACTGCTTCCTCACCTAACCAACTTACCTGACCCAGACATACCTATATGCCTTCCCCAACATTCTTTTACTGAAATAAAGTGGTCCCATACATAGCTCTCCATTTCACACACATCTTCTTGACACACTTGAATCAGCTCAGTTGCTATAAAACATGACTGCGTTGTGGTCACCCCTCTTTGTGGAGGCGAGGGTCCAAATTCAGTTAACATTCTGCACATATTTTCAGTTTACACTGTTAAAGAAATGGACAGCTATGTTTTTTTCCTACCTCTCTCTTGCACATTCCTGTACTGCCCCCCATTTGCTCCCCATTTCACCACTTTCTTATCTACTCCATTTTAGTGTCTTTAATCTGGTCAAAAATTAGAATCACACATCAGTAGAAGAGAAAAAGTAATGGATCCCTTCACTTATTAGGCTCTGTTTGTACAGAGGTGCACACTGTGCATTAATGGTGAGCAGTGGCAAAATGCTACAGTAACCTCTGCACAATGACACTTAACCCTGCTGCACTATGCCAACACATATCAACACACATACTATAAAGAATTTCTATCATTGCATTATCATTTATTATTTAAAAGTATTACATACACCTGGATTCAAACCCAGTATCATCTGGGTTCAAAAAGAAATGTGTCAATGCATGCTTACACATCCATCTCATGCAGGCCTCCTAACATCTTCTCTCCAACATGCCCTGCTGACGTCATCCACTATAAGTTGAGCTGCAGTTGGCGCCTGTGTAAAATACCAAGTTCTGTAGTTGGTGTGCTTATGTAGGTAGGGGTTCTATTCTGACTGCAGTTAACTGTGTGTGTGTGTGTGTGTGTGTGTGTGTGTGTGTGTGTGTGTGTGTGTGTGTGTGTGTGTGCTCTTGCTTAACATTACAGAGAGCCTTTTACACCAGCATGTGGGACACTGTTATTGCCATATTCACCTCAACAGACACTGCTGACGTAATCAGTTATATCTGACTTGTGGATATGCACCATTATCACCAGGGCAGGGTCAGAGACTGCAAAAGTCAGTCATCTCATCCTTTACAATACAGATTACAGTGACATGCTTTCAATCTATCCACTTACATCCTGGTGTGGTTTGTAGGCCCTGTGATCTCTTCAGCTGCTATATGCGTCTGGTGAAGTACATGCAAAACACAGCATTATACTCTATTAGTGTTCTGAAGAGGTTCGAGTACAGTGCTGTCATACAATCCTAAGATCTGAATAGGATGGCATGACTTATGATGTGCACAACATAGGCTTTCAATACCAGTGTGGACACTTGTTGGTCGACGTTCAGATTGGTACCTATGTGCTTTCTCAGTGCTTGCATCACTGGGTTTCAACATAGCAGGACTGTTGTGTCAGTGCTGTAATTTGCATGGAATTCCACTTTTCAGAAGGACAAAAATAAAGGTAAAGATACATTTCTGCATTTGTTGATCACGTGGCTTTGTCACCAATCATTTGTCTGTGTTAGCTCCTCCTGTAGTATGTCATCATTAGTGGACTCAATTACTGCATCCAATAGGCAAGACTCAGCAAACCTGGTAAGCCAAAGGCCATACACGTTAGCCTGAACTGTCAAGAAACAAATTTCAAACAGTAAAGGGCCAAGCACAGATCCCTGGGGTTTGCCAATGATGACAGCTCTACTGGTACAGGTTGATTCATCTCCTTTTACAGTATGTGTTCTGCTGGTGACCCAACTGGTTACTCATCTAGTGACATAAGGTTTAACTCCCGGCTGGGAGAGTTTAATGATACCTGCATGGGAGACTGTGTCAAAACCCTACGCAAGATCATGACAGGGAGTATGTACTGTCTTACCTTCATCTAGGCCTATCACAGAGAATCAATGGGCTGTGACAAGATCACGGATCGCCTATGGCATGACTCAGCACATACACCTTCCTGATAAGTTGAATACACACTTCAACACATCCTCCACACTGGCTATGTTCCCACAGAAGGGTGTACATCAACATGCATCCATCTGAGTTGGGGGGCATCACCTGAGGCATGCATGTACAGACATATCCTGACTCTCCTCAACTGTTAGTACACCAACATGTCATCATGTACTTTTTCTAAATGGACACTAGTAATATCCCAGCTGTAAAGACCTGTGTGTGTTGTTAATGTTGCAGAATGCCTGTTACATATGACAGATGTCCTCAAAGAGGTCACAGAGAGCATGCATGACAACACTATCATCTTGTGGAAGTTGATCAGGCCAAGGCATTTGACACAAATCTGCACCAAAACATTCAATCAACACGGTCAGAAGTGGCCATACACAGCTATATCACCAAGTGGGTAGACTAGTTTATCACGTATGTGGCATCTCACTATGTTTAAATGTGTGAAATGGCCTATATCTCAGGTCCAATGATCAGCTCTGTACATCAGGGCTGTCTGCTAGCCCCTTTCCTGTCCATTTACGTGATGGACACAGATGGCATACACATCCTGTATCCAAACAGCTGCCTGAAGGACTAGATGATGTAGGCAATCATTGACTCCAACTGTGATATTAGTAGAATACAGACAGTATCAACACATATCAAAGATATGTGCCACAGTCATGACAACACCTGCAATGACAAGAAAATATGGGGGAGATTTGTTAAGTCAGGAAAACACACAACCCAAGTATAATGTGGACATCACACCTTATAATCAGACCAATACGTATGTGACCTGTGTCCTGGGGTAGATAAGTGGAACATCCACCAGCACGTGGTCACAGTGCTGATTGCTCCCTTGTATGTAACATAAGTACGGAGTATGTGAAGGACATTCACATCAGAGGCCATAATACCTCCATAGCCCCAAGTCTTCATCATACCAAGAGTACAATGCACCCTTCTTGTACCTCCCTACACATCTTCCACTGATGTGTAGCTCAAGGGTACCACCTTTGTGGCAGTGAGCTGTCACACAGCTTATTAGCCATACATAGGTATTCTTTCTGCGGCATAAACATGACTCTCTGATGGTGCGGAACACCAAATTGTTATACCATATGCAGGTGTACTACTTGTTCTGGTAATGCACACACTACATACACAGGTGTTTGACATTAATGGCAGAGATATCATTCGTGACAATGTGGATTGGGCCATATTATATATATTAAATGTCATGCACACCAGTCAACTAGCCTGTATTGCTCAATGTCACATAAAGGTATGGCAGTGTCCCTCCTAACACCTCCAATAGATGTTACAGTGCCAGGATAGTGTGTGTGATTACCCTCAGAGTGTGTACACATCACAATAGTTGTTCAAGTGTGTTTTTGCAGAATAATTTCTTATCACTCTAAATCACATATGTGATGTCAGAGACATGGGATTACTGGTGGTATTATTCTGATATTGTCCACGATTCTGGCTGGTTCTTTTAATGTTGTCCATGAGCCTTTACCCGTGCCCCACTTGCTGGAGACATCTGCTGAGATTACACTCCTATTCAGGCAAATCAGTTTGCACAGCTTCACAACATGCACCCTACCCCAATTTTATGTCAGATCCCTGATAGATGTCCTCTGTATTACTGATGTAAGGATGATCATCTCACACAGAAGTCCTCCCCATTGTTATGTCACCTTGTGTGACAGTGGCATAGAACACATTTTCACTGTGCAGTTCTTACTGTACTATATAAATATGTGAGTGGTGCTACTGCTACAACCATCTTCCACTGACATGCCCTAATCTGCTGTACATTAGGTTGTTTCATCAGTCCTCTTTCCCTGTGTTCATACCTACAATTCATCTGTGCACCCCTATTCAATACACACAATTCCCCAGTGTGTTTATTTTACATGGCAGTCCATGTACTATTGGAGATTTACACAGCTTCAGTACAGAATGCCAGGAATAGGATATCACAATACTCTGCGCTGTAGATACACTGTCATGTACTGTGTCTGGACCATACACTTAGCAGTCATACTTTTCAACTGCCCAGATTTTCACAGGATGTCCAGATGTGTTCCTTATCAAATTTGTGGCTTTCTGCCATATTGCTGGGATGCTCTAAGGACTGGTGTGACTCAGTATTACATACATTTGAGTTTCATACTTCATATCCTTCAGAATATGCATCTTAACACAAGTCCCTGGTTATTCTATCACATTTCTATTGGGCAAATATGTCAAGTATGTCCCTATTTCTGGGTCATTGTCCCCCCATTATGTTGACCTTTATCCTGATGTCTTGCATTAAGAGATTGAGAGGCATCTGTGAAGCCCTGGTGACCATTGTGACAGTCAAAGCAAAACAGCGAACCATCAATGCTCTGATTTAAAAAGGAGTGCTATTCATGTTTGCTTACATGGTTTCCTGGCCAGCAACACTGTTGCCAGCCATGAAACCTTACTTAAACGCAGTGTGCAGCATGAATATGCACTGCATTCTGTTACTCACCGTGCACACATGTAAACTTTGTGTTGACTTTGCAGGAAGCCTACACAGAATTTACTGAATCCAGGAATTAGAGTTGCTGGAAACTTTACACCAATGCACAGCTCCATCAAATCCATCCCTCGGACTGACTACGTACTAAGCTCTTCTTGGATCATGAAAACACAGTTTGTGATGAATAATCTTAAATGTTGATGGATGTTTCTCTCTATGAAATCACTCCTTTTTTGTACTTTATTTCACACATCTTGCAGTGCAACATTCATTTTTCTACTGAAGATAACTGGTGATGTAAATCCTTGACATTTCTGATTCTACACCATCTCACAGTTCCTCACTCAACTAATATATTGAGTTACTCTAAGATTTGTGAGCTGCCAGCACCCAACATTTTGAATTGCTTTGCTTTTTCATCATTTTTATCAAATGCCAAAGGTGTGTCATAAAGGCTCTCAGACTCCATAGTAGTATATAACTCAATTTTTTCAAGAAAGAGCGATTATAACAGTAAGTTGTGTACTCACCATAACGTTAGATGTATGTAGTTCATCTCGCCTCACATTCTTCACCTGTGGGTTCGGAGCCGAATGTCGGCTCCGACTCGGCCTATTTACTAGCTCGAAAGTCTTTGATTGGCTGGGCTAAGATGGTATCCCTCAATACATTGCCCCACATTCCCAGATCTAGTTTGCTGCCAACAGAAATATAGTATCCATCGCCCAAACCACACACACACCCATAACAAATAGGTCCAACAAATTATCCAAAGGGACTCTGTAATATCAGAAATACAAGGTGATCCTCCAAATCCTCCAGGCGTGGGGGACGGTGGGGGGGGGGGTAATGAAGAATGTGAGGCAAGATGGACTACATACATCTAACGTTATGGTGAGTACATAACTTACTGATGTTATGTAGTCTTATCTCGCCTACATTCTTCACCTGTTGGACAGCGTCCCTAGCACCTACATCCTGGGTGGCTCAATGGAAAATACTCCTGAGCACTGTGGAGCCAAAAGATGATCTGCCCCTGGACACCACATCCAATTTGTAATGGGAAACAAACGTGTGAGGATAAGCCCATGTTGCAGCCGCACAAATATCATCCATCGATAACCTAGCCTGAAAGGCTGTGGAAGTGGAAACTGCTTTGGTAGAGTGTGCTCTGACTGGGAAGGGCAGGCTCTTTACCCCTGCCTGATAAACAAAGGAGACGCAACCAGCTATCCATTTAGAGATGGTGACCTCGGATACCGTAGACCCCAAGCAATTCTCTGAAAATGAAACGAAAAGCTGGTCTGACTTCTGCCAATCATTAGTCCTGTGTAGATAAAAGCGTAGTTGCCTATGAACATCCAACAGATGAAACTGGGACTCTGCCTTATTGGAGAAGTTGGGGAAGAAGACCGGCAGTTCAATGGACTGATTAATATTAGATAAGGAAGCCACTTTGGGAAGAAAGGACAGATTTGGTCCGAGAGAGACTCTATCTTTATGGAATATCAAATATGGGGGCTTGATTGATAGGGCCTGGAGTTCTGAGACTCGTCTAGTCGATGAGATAGCTATCAAAAAGGCAGATTTCCATGTAAGAAATTTTAAATCGCAGGAAGCCGCAGGCTCGAAGGGTGGGAGGGTGAGAGCCTGCAGAACAAAATTGAGGTCCCAGGGCATAACAGGTTGAGATACAGAGGGACGAAGGAGAAGAGTGCCTTTTAGGAATGCTTTACACAGCCTGTGTGCCATTAAGCTAGGTTCATAAGCCACATGAAAATTTGAAGTAACCGCCAGCTGAACTTTGATGGTGGCTGAGGCAGATCCTTGGTAGAAGAAGTGAGAGAAATTCCAAAACAGAATCAATGGGGGCTGTGTAGGGGTCGATACCTTTGGAGTGGGCCCATATCGAAAACCTTTTCCACTTGCTAGAGTAGATCTTCCTAGTGGACGGTTTATGAGAGGACGAAAGAATATGGACCATGTCTGGAGAAAAATCGTGACACCTGACTATGGATGGAAGTGGAGTAGCCAGGTGGTCAGCCGGAGGGTCTCCAGGGAGAAGCGGAGCTGTCCCGACATATGTGTTAGCAAGTCTGGACGAGGGTCCAGAGTCCAGGGAGCATCCACCATGTAAGGTTGAAGGAAGGGGAACCTTACTTGTCGAGGCCAGTGTGGCACGATCAGAATCAATCTGATTCCCAAGGACAGCTCTTTCTGAATCACCCTCGAGATAAGGGGAAACGGAGGGAAAGCATACAGCAGACCCGAGGGCCAATTGTGTGCAAGAGCATCCCTTGGAGATTCCCCCGGTGGGGGGATCAGCGAGAAGTAGCTGCTGCATTTTGCATTGTGGGGACTGGCAAACAGATCGCAGCAAGGCTGACCCCATTTGCTTAATATGCTGTTCGCCACCCGGCGGTTCAGCGACCACTCGTAAGGCATGAGGATCGTTCTGCTTAGCCTATCTGCAATCACACTGGTTTTCCCCGGGATGTGCATTGCCATCAAGGCCCGTTGGGAAGCTAGCGCCCAATTCCACACTCTCATGGCCTCTCTGCATAGGGGGTACGATCTGGTTCCTCCTTGCTTGTTGAGATACCACACTACTGACATGTTGTCCGAGTGTATCGCAATAGTCCCTAGAGGGAGGACGTCCTGAAGTGCCTGCAACGCTAGGAGCACTGCCTTCATCTCCAGGACATTTATGTGCAAGTCTATCTCGTGCTCCTGCCACGTGCCTTGGACCATCCTGTCGAGATAATGCCCCCCCCCCTATCCGGGAGGCGTCCGTGGTCACTGTGGCTACTGGGTTGGGTGGAACAAAGGGTTTCCCTACGACTAAGTTGTTGGTGCATAGCCACCAACTGAGGTCCTGCTTGCATTTGCCTGCGATTAAGATAGGATGGGATAGAGGTAGTCTTTGGAAGGACCATTGGGCGAATAGGAGCCATTGTAGGATCCTCATATGTAACCTCGCTAATGGGACCATCATAATAGTGGACGCCATTGTCCCCAGTAACTGAAGAACTAGTCTTACCCTCACACGTTTCAGAGGCATCATCGTACGAACCTGTTGCAACCCTGTGATCCTCTCCATAGGCAGGAATGCTCTCAACCGAATAGTGTCCAACTCTGCTCCTATAAATGAGACATGCTGTGAGGGTAGCAAGGCAGATTTTTTTCCAGTTTATTGTAATGCCTAACCGGTGACAAAGATCGATGGTAGTATCTCTGTTTTGAAGAAGTAAATGCTTGGTGGGGGCGGATAGGAGCCAGTCGTCCAGGTAAGGAAACACCTGGAATCCTTGACGTCTCAAGTGAGCAGTCACTACTGCCATGCACTTGGTGAACACACTGGGGGCTGTGGTGAGACCAAAGTGTAGGGCTCGAAACTGGAAATGCCTGGCTCCCAGCCAGACGCGTAGATGACATCTGGATGCTCTGTCCATTTTGATGTGGTAGTAAGCATCCTTCAGGTCGATGGAGCACATCCATACTTCTTTTTCCAACAATGGGAGAATCGATTGTAGCGTGACCATCCGAAATTTGGACTTGCGTATGTAATGATCGAGTTGGCTGAGATCCAAAATGGGTCTCAGGTCCCCCGTTCTTTTCGGCACCAAAAAGAATCTCGAAGTCCCTAATCCGATCTTGTCTGGGGGGACTGGTTGGATGATTCCTTTTTCTAGCAGCTGAGAAACCTCTGATGCTGCTTGATCCCCTTGACTGGTTGGACCGTTTGGGATCCGTTGGACGGGAGGGGGTGAGGAATAGAATGGGATGGTGTGTAATCTCCGGCGATTATCCGTAATACCCATCGGTCTTGGGTGATGTTGACCCAGGCTTCCGGATACCGGGAAATTCGACCCCCGACTGGCTCAGGAGAAGCACAGTTGGGCACACCCTCAGGAATGAGAGTATGGGGAACCACGAAAGGAATCGTGGTCCCCAGAATTGCGGGGCCCCCTCTGCCTCTGGGGCGACGTCTCCCTGAATACGACTCCACTCCCCTGCCTCGGAAGGGGGTCTCACCCTGTGCGGCAGGAAAAGGCCTTTGTGATTTCTTGAACCACATCTTTCCCCCTTGCTGAGCCTTGGGATAAGGTCTCGACGGGAGGGAAAAACAGATTCCTACGGCAGACAAGGTCTTTCCCTCTTGCTCGCACCTGGTGAGGGTGTCTTTCACTTTGGTCCTAAACAAGGAGGAAAAATCAAAGGGGGCGTCAGTGAAGGAAGACTTAAAGGCCTCCGCAAAGTGACACAGGCGTAGCCAGGCTTGCCTTCTGAGGGCCACCCCGAGCTAGCCACCCTACTAGCTCCCTCGGCCGCGTACAAAATCAGTCGCATGGATGAGTTAGCGATGGAGTTGAGGGTAGAGAGCTGAGCGTTGACAGTCTGAGCCACTGCCTCAGGCACGTTACCCATTACTGTATCTCCTAACTCCTTAAGGAGATCTCTCTGGATCCACGTGAAATGAGACAAATAATTCAGTGACCGCAAGGTAAAGGTCGCTGAAGACAGGGTACTCTTCCCGTACCGATCCATTGTCCTAGACTCCTTGTTAGGGGGATGGACCGAAGAGGAAGACTCAGCAACTTTCTTCTGTGTGGCAGCCGCCAGCACCATAGCATCTACCGAGACTCCCTTTGTTAAAAATTCTTTCCCTTGGGGAGCAGACAAAAATTTGTTAGGGCGTCGATGAACAGGCTCCACGGAGTCAGAAGTCTCCCACACTCTCCGACAAATAAGGTCCAGGAGCTCGTTGAAGGGTGGAGACACCCAAGAGGCAGAGGTCTGAGCGCCAAAGGCCTTAAGGAATACTGACAACTCCTCGGAGGGGGTTTTGGAGGGCCAGTCTCCTCTTTGTTTCAAGATCTCCAGGATATCGGAGAATGGTATGGGAAGTGAGAGACTCATCCTGGGAGTCTACGTGCTTCCTCTTGCACAATTTCTTTCTGGGGGGTTCCTCAGGCAAAGACTCTGAGGGCTCCTCAGAAAGAAGAGGACCGCTCATGGGGGTATCCTTAGGCCCTGGCGCTCTGCTATCCAAGGATAGGTGGGTGTCAGAAGCTCTCGCCGGTGTTGTGGGGGATGGAAGACCCGATCCGAGAGAAGTAGCTGACCTAGCCAGCTGACCTAGCCAGCACGCTCCGCATAGCCTCGAAGGCGGGACCTCCTGAATCTGAGGACCGACCGACCGCCTTCCAAGGGCCATGACAGTGACCGGTGTCTCCGCAGCAGAGGCACCGAGAGGGAGGCTCGGAACCGAAGGGTGTTCCGAGGCATCCCCTTTGGGCCCGACTGAGGAAACCCGGGTCTCTAACCCTGTGGAAGGGACTGACAGGGTCAGAGCCGATGCTGGCACCGATAAACCCCGCTGGGGGATCGGAGCCGACACAGGAACGTCCCATGGAGCGGAGCTTACCGGCTCTGGTGACAAGGATGGGCTCGGAGGAGGGATAGCAGGAACAACTAACAAAGCTGGCTACGGAGCCGACTGGGTCGGAGCCGAGAAAAGTTTGGCCAACACCGGAGACTGTAGTAGCCTCTGCACCACCCTATCTACATCAAAATCGGAAAGCCTGGAGGTGATGAATGGAGACCTGGACCTCCTATCTGGAGAACCCTGCCTCAAGCTTGGCGACCGGCTCCGAATTTGTTCCAAAATTATCGGAGTGGGCGCAGACTCAGTCGACACAGCGACCGCCTGCGGCCCAGATGCCGGTGGAGCCAAGGAAGCAGACTCGACAATGGTAATTTTACAAGGCGGCTCCAAAGTAACAGATGGAGCCGGAGACCTTTTCTTCGATTTGGAGGATTTAGACTTCAACTGGGAGCTGGGAGCCGAACCTAAATCCTCCTCAAAGGACGGTTTTAGCAGTCCCTTTAAGATG
This sequence comes from Protopterus annectens, assembly GCF_019279795.1. Classification (NCBI taxonomy): domain Eukaryota; kingdom Metazoa; phylum Chordata; order Ceratodontiformes; family Protopteridae; genus Protopterus; species Protopterus annectens. Next base: position 463,383,674 of record NC_056748.1, read on the forward strand.
AATTTGTTTTTCCTCTCTTGGAGCACCCGAGGACTAAAGGCGTGGCAGAAACTGCACGACTCCTGAAGGTGGATGGCTCCAAGACAGTAAACACAGACCGAACGTCCATCTGTGATGGATATTTTATAGGCACACTTTGTACACTTTTTAAAGCCCAAGGGCTTATGCTCTTTTTGTTCCTTAGACATGCCAAGCCAACAACTATAGCAGCCGCTACTGACAAAAGGCGGGAAACCACTAACACAGAAATGGAAGAACAAGTATAACCAACAACCAAGCACAGGGGAGAACCTCTAAATAAAACGGTTCTCATCTTAAAGTAAAATGCACCTAAGACAGCCAGACAAACACTGCAAGGAGGACTAGGTCCTCTAACTCAAACGGGCCTAGCCCGAAGGAATAAAGGGATACCACACACAAAAACACTCGCAACCTACAAAAAATAACGCAGCAACAACACTATGAACAACTCTATTTGTATAAGAACAATTAGCCAAAATTTTCACAAGAAAGAGTTTTTTTAGCAATACTTAGCCACAGCCAAGTCGAGACCACGTCCGAGCTCTACAAGCGGCAAACGAGATCTGGGAATGTGGGGCAAAGTATTGTGGGATACCATCTTAGCCCAGCCAATCAAAGACTTTCGAGCTAGTAAATAGGCCGAGTCGGAGCCGACATTCAGCTCCGAACCCACAGGTGAAGAATGTAGGCAAGATAGGACTACATAACATCAAATGTTATCTGTGTAACAAACAGTTATTGCAGTTTCAACTACTGGTACCATTACTTTTGATATATATTACTGTTGCTCAACTGTTTTAAGAAAAAAAAAGTAAATCAACTTTACTGCCTCTTTATATAACCAACACGTGCCTACCATCACTAGCTCCACTGTCATTAATGAAATATTTTCCAGGGTTATTTGCATGCAAGGAGCATCTCTGTTTATGTGCCTGAACATAGGCAGACTAGAATTTGATGTACTCAAAATGAGGTCTGTATTAGTTTGTCACATTTTACATTGTTGAAATTTATATGGCAGAGACCATGTGATCAAAGGTATAAAAACTGGAAAAACAACTACAGGAAAAGTAACAGCTGCATGAAGTTTGTGGTACAGTGGGAATTGTAAATGTGTCCTTTCCCCTCTGTAGTAGGATCTTGGGAGTTAGTATATATAATTAGCAGGGTATGTAGGAAGGCACTGTCCCCCTAAGTTGAGGGTGCACAGAGGCCTTCCCCCTCTGCTAAAATGTAGTTTCTTCTTTTTCTTAGGTGGTTTTCAAAATTTTGCATTGTTGATCAAATGGTCTTAACATAAATCCTCAAATAAAATAAAAAGTTTAACAAGGTGCATAGCTTATAATGTGACAATGTGCTTCTTTCTGAAAGTATTAAAGCCAAAAGGGTCCCAAAAGAGCTTCGTATTTATGAATTCCAAAATGGACTTTACTTAGGTATGCTGAATTGTCTGAGTTAGTAGATATGTCTGATAGGCATGGTATCGAACTTGCACATTTTACTGTCAGAGTGAATACCATCAATATTAATTTTTTGATGGATGAATGTAACAAGATGAATAATTAAATTTTGAATGATGGATTGTTTGATAGTAAAGTATTTAAATACGATCAGATTTTTGACAAAGTGGAACATGAAGTTAAAAATAATTTAAACAGAAAACAAAGGAAATTTCTCAGGGATGAACAAGATTTGTACAACAGAGTGTATCCCTCCCCAAGTCCTATTCACAATAATCCTATGGATACATAGAATACAGACGAGATAGAAATAATGAAGTAAAGAATAGGGAGGAAGGGAATCATCGAGAGGGTGTGCGGCAAACCGAAATGCTCCTAGCCCAACTAGCTGGAATTTTGTAAATAATTATATGTCACTTGAAAATACTAATATGACTTGTATAGAAATGTGACACTGCCAGCCCAGCTATCTGGAATTTTGTAAATAATCATGTCATTTCTAAATGTTAATATGATCCATAGGCTTGTCTTACAAGTGTAAGAATAATATACACATACCATATAGTTAACTACTGGTCCAGAAGTGTGTGCTGAACTGTATATTATGTACTGAGCTTCAAGAATGTAACCACATTGTACCCTGCTGGAAAAGAGCAGGAATGTGTATAAACTATACACCTGTGCAGATGTGTGTTAAAGATAGAAGTTGGAACATACAGAGTTAACTTGAAAACTTCAAGAAAATAAGTTGAAATTGTTTACGACTGTGCTATAAAAATTAGTTAATGCAAAGAGACAGGATGTCTAGAGCTAGAGGGTTTTCTATTGTAAAACAGAAATAATTACTAGGTTTCAAATGTAAAGTGTTTTTATTGCTCTGTGACTTCCTAGCAGCTGCACATCTGAGAGGTAGGTATTTTTCACAGAGAAATGTTACATTTTAAGTTTCTGTTAGCCTGGGAACTGAAGGCAGGTGACAAAGAGTGATGCCATTCTAGCTAACCCAGCAGTAATGTGTATTAATTGAAGAACCATCTCAGAGAGAGAGTCTGGGCATTTTGCATTTGTCTTGGGACCTGGAAACATCCATCTTCAGCACTTCTGCCGTGCTAGTAGTAAGTAACTAGGGGAAAATATATTTTAGACATAGAAATACAAGCAAAGATTAGTTTAGATGTTTTCTGTATTTATCTGAGACTGTCTTGCAATGTAGTTTTAAAATATTTCCTGTGATTCTGAACTCTGTAGTCACTGTGCTGATTTACTGAATATTGTCTTTTTTATTATTATTAAATATATTTAAACCTTTTAATTGTACCTGGTTTGTTTAGAAATATTTAAGCTCTTAGAGTACTTGCATATGTATTTGGTGACACTGTACAGGCTACTCCTAAATAGCTATTAAAGTATTAGTCACACTTCCAAAATAGCTGCAAGAAAACGAACCAGGCAGTATCTTCCCTTCTCTTGTTCACCTAAGTATACAAAACTCCGTATGTCTTCAGTTTGATCAATTTATTAAACACATTTTTAATAAATTGATCGAACTGAAGAAATACGGAGTATTGTATACTTGGGTGAACAAGAGAAGGAAGGGAAGATAATGCCTGGTTCATTTTCTTGCAGCTATTTTGGTTGTGTAGTCATAACAGCTTTTTCTTGGTGTGTTATTAGTCACACTTACCATTGGATAATAGTAACATTACATGGTAGAATTGGTCACCCTTTGGGAAGGGCCTTAAAGTAGCTGATAAGAGGTTCTCTGGTGGCAGTGATAACTACCTTATGGTCTGGGCAGAAGGGGGCATAGCTAGTAAACCTGTGCCAGCTTTTCCCAGGTGTGTGTTTGTATATAAATCAAATCTCAAAGTGTGTGGGTGTGTCAGCAACTTGAGCATGGGGACACGAAGCACTGGTTGGACAGACAGAGTACTGAGAGGACTTGGCTTGGAACCCTGGCTAAGGACTCAACTCTATAGCTGTACCAGTGGGGAGTCTTACTGGGCATGTGGAGAAAGAGGGAGAAACCAGCCCCAGACTGACTGTGATCTCTGTGTGCTCTTAAGAGAAATTATACTTTACTGTGTGTGTACTTGTCATCCTCCCAATGTGTATGTCCCTCACTGGTGCTAGTGGTGAGGATTGAGGCAGGGTGATAGGTGCGGTTTCTTCTTCTTGGCTGGTTTTCAAAATTTTAAATTGCCGCTCAAATAGACTCAACATAAATCCTCAAAATCATACTTCAAATATAAAAAAGAAAAAAATGACAATGTCAAAACTGCAGAGGCATTTATTTCAGGCTTCGTGATAATTAACTAAAGAAAAAAAAAACTAAAACCAACTATCCTAAGAAAGAGTGAGCCTAACATTTGCTTATTTAAAGAAATGAGAATATCACAAAAATAATGAGCATAGCTCAAAAGAAAACCTCTTAACTGAATAATAAGCCCTTTAAGGCCAAAGTTTAAATCTTTGTCATTAATGTAGTTCTTATACTGTAGCACTTTAACATCCCTGCTGTCCCCAATACAACAGACAACTTGATGCAAAAGAGATGCATGTCAAATGACCATGACACACTAAAATCTCCATAAATACAGTGTTGACATGTGTTCCCTTCAATTCACACCTAATAAAGCAAAAACTGTCCCACTTACCATGTTTAACTTGTTTTAGTGTAGATGCAACTTGATAGCTGAATACAGATTCACAAAGAAATCTTTCAGAGCCATCTGAAAAATAACAACATAATGTTTCTTCTACTATTCATGACTGCACATATTTAAAGATATTTTATATAGCTCTGTATCTCACCTCGCACTGTGACAATATATTCAAGAAATCAAAAAAAATATTTTATTTATTTTTCTTATGGGTGTACACAAGAGGTCAAAACAGCTCTAATTATTGGGAACATGGTTTCTTATTCCCAGGTCAACCACATTACAAGTTATTTTGTCTGAAGATCAATTTTTCTAAATTTGAGAATTTTTACTTAACAAAAAAAGGTACACCAAATATGATGAGGTGGGGAGTAACTGAATAGGCTACTATAGAAATACCCACACCAAACAGGAAAAATGTTGCGGGAGACAAGACACCATTAGATCAGTATCACAGAGGCACAATACTAGTGTTGGAAGAGTAACTTCACAATGTCAGCAACCTAGACTCAAATTTGTGGTGCAGGTAAAGGAGAGATGGCTTTAGGAAAAAAAATCAGTCACCAGCCTATTCACCTCTTCCACATACAGGAGTACTGCGCTGAAGCACTGAGGCCAAACACAAACTGACTGCAGAACTCAGACATCTGCTACATTCAGCAGGACAGATCATACCATATTGGGGATTGCATGCTAGAAAATGCACAACTAACTGGGCAATACACTTCAACCCTAATGGTGGAAAGATGTTTATAACACCATCAAAATTAACTAGCTAGGATAGAACCCCTCTCTGGGTCAGAAAAGCACCACTGAAGATGGCACCAGAGGTCAACAGGCTGTAACCAAAAATGTTAATTTGGATTTCACCAACACAAACAGATGCAAAGTAATGTGAGAAATATGACAATTTACAGTCAGGAACAATCAAAATATTGCCAAGGATGCATTTGCAAACAAAGTGCAGTGAAAGTGGACCTTGACAAGTAGCCATAATGCCCAAAGTTACTCAGTCAAAGACAGTTTTACCATAATAATGGCTTATCTATCTAGGCCCAACAAGGAGTCCACATCCACAAGTTACATCTTCAGATAATTATCAGCACAATGAAAAATTTCCAAAGACATTTACATTCTTTGTTCAACAATGACCAGGCTGAGCCACTGTGCACAGAATAGTAAGAAAATTTTGTTTTTCTGTAGATGCACAATTTACTCTGGCATTTGCTACACTGGGGAATTAAAATGTTTCCCTGAAAAAATGAATACTGGATGGGGGAAGTGGTAGCATAGCAACTTAAGAATAACTCCACTTTTGAAATGAATGGTTATGCAATAATGTGAACCACAGTGAAGGTATTCTATGCAGAAAAAAATCATACTCCAAAAGGAGTGCCAGACCATGAGGCTGGCCTTTAAATGCAGAAGTACTGGAGAAGAACTGGAAGACTTAAATATCCAGATTTTTAGGTACACCCAGCCTCCAAGTGAATGTCTGATGAACAGACAGTCTGTCTTCCCTATCTATTCAACCAACCAAAATTTATTTTGACAAGGCAGGTGACGTTAATTGATTTAGTGCTTTAAAAGGGAGGTATAAGAAATGTAATAATGGATGTTGGAGAGCTATGTCCCAGATGAAGAGCAAGGACAAATCCAACAGGCAGAGAGGAAATCTTCTAGTAATGGTTTGAAAAGATGACGGTGTGCGATAGACCTGATCAATACAGGACTTCTGTTCTAAGTTCTATCTACACTACTGGCATAGCGACTAATGCCAACAGCCCCCTTTGTGGTTTGTAGACAGTAAGCAGTTGTTTATTATTTGATCAAAAGGGACTGGAAGATAATACTGGTGTAGGAGTCTAACAGTTGGGCAGATGGATGGGGTATGAGACAGGTGGTGAGGAAGCTCGAGCTGAAACATAACACAGCACTCAAATAACTGAAGTATACCAAATGTACACAAATTTATTACTGTAATAATCAAAGCTGGCAAAAAAATCAAATACAGAAAATTTGACTGAAAATGGTCAAGGAAAAATTATGGAACTGAATATACTGTTTATAGTTTTTTTTTTTTAAACCTTTGACAATTTAACCATGTTTAAAATGGTGTCAAAAGTACTTTAGTGACCCTAGTGCGATAGGTTTCAGTTATATTTGGTGATTCAGTCGATGTCTCCCCTGAGAAGGACTCAAAGTAAAAATTACAGACTATTGTTGAATATTTCATTAGAAACAAATGAAAGCCATTTAATATTTATTAATACATTTACTGCTGCAAGAGGTCAGATACTACTTTACGTTTACATAAATGGTTGCTGGGAACAAGGGGCCATAATCTGACATGATGTCCATTAACCATCTCCAAAGCATTTGTCAATTAGTTATCAGAATCTTACCTTCAAAACTCACGTAACCTCAGGCTGAAAATGTACAACAAGATAGACTGCTAATTAGTTAAAAGACAGAAAGTAGTGTATTGAGTATACTGATCATCAAAGTGACTATCTTATGCATGAAACAAGATATCCCAATGGGAACCCACATTAGGACGACATATGTTTAGCATTAAAACTCTTGATATGATTTCCAACCACTGTTTACATCATTTATAAAGCCAAAACAAAGTTAGAAAATGTACTATTTCAAAGGATGGTGAAGAGGTTTACTAAACATTTAATATGCAGAAAGCATAACCAGATTTTTGTGTTTAAGAAAATGTTGTCAAGACATTCCCCATGAGAACAATTCACCTCAAAAGCTTCACTCTGAGGTAAATTGGGTGAAAGTGGATGACAATCTTACATTCGACCTGCATATACAAAACTGTATTAGAAACACATCAAAAACTCTCACTGATGCAACTAAAACTACACTTGCCACTACTTATCTCCTCCCAACTCTTCTTTTTGGTGCTTTCATCCTTACTAACCTCCAGGCTTCACAAAAACAGACTTGGACAATGCTATAACAGAGTTGCTACACTTGCAGCACATAGCCCTTTCAGAACCCACCACTGTACAGCACTGAAAAGCCTAAACTGGTTAGAACTGCCACATCATCAACTAACATATATACAACTTCTTACCACCTATAAAATTATCCAGTGCCCATCTGCCTGTCCAGCACTAAAAAAAAAATTCAACACAACTACGTTCCCAGTTGGTCACTGCCATCCAGTGACCAAAAACTCCTGTCTGGCTACAAACCTAGCAAATATGTTGGGTATTGCCTGTACTTGTACAAGGATGCCAAGGCCTGGAACTCCTTACCTGTATCCATTAGGTCTATACCCACCCTCCCATCTTTCAAAATCACTCTGAAAGACTTCCTAGCTAAAATCTGGCTCTGTTCTTGCTCAAAACCAGGATAACCTATGTCTCTACATGTGAACAAGTACCTTTTCATTTCTTATACCTCCTTACTGTCATTTCTTCACTTACTTCCTTACTGCTATCCAAGTCTCTTCTCAGATTTTCTCTCTAAATATATCACAAGTCTGTTTTTCTTCACTTTATAGTGCAATTCCTGTTTGTATTACATTAACTTACCTTTAATTTCCCTACAAACTGCCTAAATTTTCGCTAAATATTAAACGAATGGCATACACCTTGTATCAGTTCTTAACCACTGTTTTTATATTATGTCTAAGTTGTTATTATTTAAACTGCATATGTTTTGCTTTATGTTTGAAGATTGTAAAATTACTGTTCTTAAAATGTTTTGTAATAACTTGGAGCTTTTTTCCCTGGGCATCCACTGAACATGGGCGTCTACCCAGTCGTACTTTCCCAGTAATCAAAAGTCAATAAATAAAATTTCTAGACATCCCTTTTTCAAACAAATGTGACTGATAAGCTAACTAAATCTGTAATAAATGGGAGTTTAAATGCCACATTTGTGGAACACAGCAATGCTTATTACACAACTAAATGGAATCCTGAAGTGCTGCAAGCACACAGAGTATTATTAATCAATTATGCACCTTTGTTTTATTAAAAACTTTTAACTGCTGCCATCAAAACTTTAATCAATAAAAGAGATGTGTGGCCAAACAGCACAACCATCACTAGGATAAGACTTTTAAAAAATGAGTGAGGGTTGTGAGGCAGCTTGCTGTGTATAACAGCTTTTAAAACTGCAGTGCACTTTTTACTTTCGATTACCATCTGCGGGACTGCACAAAGTTATATTTAAAACGTGAATATATCTTGCAGAAGTGGGAAGCCAACATTTGAAACAGTGAAGGAATTAAGCAACTTGGCGATGACTGTGGACAGCAGTTAGTCTCTCATACGAGAGTACAGTAGTGAGTCTCTCATAAGAGAGTAGAGTACAACTGGTCACAGAACCACAGTGAGTGGGCCTATAAGGGTATGAACACTTGAAAAAGCACACGACAATCCCTTGCATTGCAACAGTTCCAAAGAAAATAAGTAATTGCAGTGGTAAAATGCCCCCCCCCCCAGTAAAGGAAAACAAGAACATTAATACTTTGCACCGATGTTCAACAGTCAATATGCCATGTTACTTCTTTAAAAGCCATTAGAAACCCAAGTGTGCCACCTTCTTATTATGGCATTTTTTTTTTTTTTTTTTTTAAGACGAAAGCAGGATACTGTGAATTCTCTGGGTTTAAATTAGATCTTTTATCCCACCGATTTCCATGCAAAGGGTTTGTAAAGTTAATTGCTTCAAAAGGAAGTCATGTACTCACCATAACGTTCCGTGTGCATTTTCCATCTCTCCTTCATTCTTCACTGGTTGGGTTTGGAACCAAACCGCTGTTCCAACTTGCCCTTATACAAAAAGCTTGAGGTCTTCCACTTGCTCATGGCTGTATCCTTATCCCATCATGCCCTAGGAAAGCTCCCCAGATCTTGTTTGCTGATATAGCAATAGGTAACAATAAAACCATCCAGAGAACATTTGTCTCCAATAGTGACCACTCTGTCCTCCAGGTGCCAAAGGCTGGGTGAAGGAGGGTGGGATGCAAGAATGAAGGCGAAATGGACAACACACGTGGAACATTACAGTGAGTACATAACTTCTTTATGTGATGTTGTCCTATCTCGCCTTCATTCTTCACTGATTG